>NW_009951918.1:783305-923198 GCF_000747805.2 Chaetura pelagica | reverse complement strand
GTTTACAGTTTTCTTTCCCTTTTTTTTTTTTTTTTTTTTTTTAAATACAGTGGAATTATCAAAGGTAGTGAATAGGGTGGGAAAAGTAAGAGAGACTTTTTATGATAAAGGCTTTGCAAGTTGGAATAGAGATGACTGAGGTATTTAAAGTCCTGCATGGTTGCAGAAAAAATTACTGGGCAACTCAAGCAGTCCCAAAGCCATTGATATTTAGAGGCAAAGAGAGGGTTCCATAGAAATGGTACTGTTTATTTGCACTGTGTTTATTAGTTTTTCCACGGCAGCTGTCATTAGCCACAGCCAGAGGCAGAATATGAAGTTAAATGGTCCTTTCACCTCATCTTTTACCATCATGATGATTAAATTCACATTGTGATCAGACTGAAGTCCCTGCTTTTCTCTCGAAGTTGTTTGTTTTTCTTTCATAATCATGTACTACTTTACTACATAAAAAGAAAAGTAAATAGTCACTTCTGCTTTGATAAAATAAAATACGACATCTGAATATTAGTATTATTATTTCTGTAGTATACAGATGCTTAATTTCATTGGGGAGTTAATATATTTCTAGATATTGTTAATATCTATATTTGATATTTCTAGATATTGTTAATATCTAGATATATTGTTAATATATTTCTAGATATTTTTAATTATTTTTTTTCCTGTGTAATTTTCAGAAACTTGTACTTGCATAAAGCTACCATTAGGAGCCAAAACATAACACATATTTCAAAAGTGCTCCTAAGCACAGCCTTTCTGCTCGTAACTCTCTATAAACATGCAATTTTGAGGACAGGAACAGTGGAATGTTTTATGATACAGGCACTTGAAACTGGAATGAAACTAGGAAACACATTTAGACTCTTGGACATCAGATCATACTGAATTACAAGCAGACACAATGCGTAGAACATAAATTACCATGTTGGTGTGTTTAATCAAGCTTACTCTATGATAAGAATAGCCTGTGCTTAAATTAAAATGGTGTGCTGTTTACACTTTTTAATGCCACTGAACTACATGCACTACAGTCTTACTGTTTTTACAATATCAGAGTATGTATTGCTTCTTCTCAAAGAGCAGTGTGTAGGTATGTGTGTGCAGTGTGTGCATCCTAAGCAATGTGTGCATACCTATGCATTAGCAGATGGAGATAGTGTGATCTAATTCTATGTTGTCAAGAAAAAAACCAAAACCAAAACATTTGAAAATGGCAATTATGATGTAACTGTAGAAAGTTGTGCTGTAAATAATAATTATTTTCAGGATATTTATATGGGAAATTTGAGCTTGTGCAGTTAACAGCAAAACATTATATTGAAAAAATCTTTATGTTAAAAAATGAGTTTATTTAGAGAGATTTAACTTAATTCAAGCTGGGACAAGAGGTTTACCTGATGAAAAGTGACTGATGGAGAAACTTCTAAACTTTGGTGGTTAAAGCCAAATGCTTGCCTGACATCTTCAAACACCTACAAAAACAAACAAACAAAAAAGGATTTCTCCTCTCTGGTTTCTCTCTGGCACCTTCTCCCTGCCCCCACCCCAGCCTCCAGGAGTGTCTCTATCTTTAACCTCTTCCTCCCAAACCTGGCTCTCTTAGAAACATAAAAAAACTTGGGTCTCACAACACTTCCTTAGAATAGAAATCTAAGACAACTGTTAAGAAGGAGGTTTGTTAGCAAGATTTACGCATCTTGGTCCAGTGACATTCAGAGTGTTTCTGCCACATTTTGTTTTCCTCTTTTTTAAAATAAGGTGACTGAGTATTGCCCAGTCTCTAGTTAATAGAAAGGTGACCATATGGATGAGAGAAGGACCACCTGCCCTGTTGGGTCAGCCAAACAGATGGCTGCTTTCTGACTCTTTTCCCTACCATCATTCCTAGCAAAGAAATGGAGATCCTTGGCCCTGTGCATGCAGGGGCTCTGCTTCTGAGAAGGGATCTTTGTCCAAACAGAAGTGTGTTCAGCCATGTGTGTGTGTCCTGTCTTCTTTTTTCCAAATGTAAGCATATGGAGTGGTGAAAAAAACTGAGAGCATCAGACTTTTTTTGTGTGTGCTGGAGAGTCAGGAAAGGTAACATTTCTTAATCACCAAACAAAAGACCAGAGAGCTAGGAAACAGAACAGATTTAGGAACTAATAAACAGTTAACTTCTTATTTCACATCCTGTCCCCAGACAAAAGTGCTGAAAGCAGATTTTATATTTATTTTTAATCCTGCCTAACTTCTACATGCTATGCTTGTAATTTCTTATTTACTTTGCTTCAGCTTTATCTTTCTCCAGTGCAGTGAGAGCTCTCCTGGACGTTTGGAATCACATGCTATTCACAAAGGGAAACTTCAAGCACAAAATTGTATTCCCTGCAAATAGATTGGGACAGTGGCAGTCTCTCTAATAAAATTGAAGATTAAATCAGGTTGTTAAATATGCCAGATAATTCTGAAAGACTAAATTGCTTTATTCCTACCATGTCATCACTCTCAGACACTCAGTAGTATCTGATGTCCTGAATGAGTGTACCATAACATGTTAATAAAAAGCTTGGCTTATGCTCCCTATGAACACTAGAGAAAGGATTTCATTGAATACCCTGTTTTCACTCTACCTTTTTAGCTTTTATGACTTCCATAGCTCATATTTTGTCCACAGCAAATATTTAGGAATTTAAAAATGCTTTCCAGGCAAGCAGAGAGTGCAATTGCATTTGTGGGTCGATCTGAGTCTACAGGTTCAGGATAGTCACTCAGTTGTGCATTTTACTAGAGGTCAATTTAATGCTTCAATGCTCAGGGCAGTTATTTCTTATTTTCACAAGTGAAAACAATTTTAACACAGTCCAGTAACCATTCCTTGCAGTGAACCACAAATTGTCTCAAAATCATGAAGTTTTGAAGTGCTTTGTTTTGTAACAAGAAATGTTTCTGATACTATTTCAAAATCAAAAGGAAATATTGAAAGTGATGTGATCAGAAATGTTCCTATTTTCCAATTCACACAAGTGTTTGAGTACTGGACTCTGCAGGAATTTAAAGGTAGGGAGATCACCTTAAGATATGCTCTGAAAGGAAAGTATCTTCATGACCATCTCTACTGTATGGTTTAATTTGAACAACATTACATGGATAATTTGACAGCCCCTGTAAAAAATTTTACATTGAAATGTGGGAGTAAAACAATTTTATATGGGTTTCATACAGACTGGATCAGACCTTCGAAGGTCTCCAGTCTGAGCCTCAATTCAAAGTTGATTGTTAATGCTAGATAAGCTTGTCCCTTAGCTTTGCTTAGACAAGCCTGAAAACCTCCAATAATGGAGACCATATGGGTCCAGAAAAATGTTTGGAAACTTCCCCCATCCCATCATCAATATCTGATCTGGAGCTTCCCCAAACAACCATTTGTAGCTATTTTCCCTTCATAGGACCTGGTCCTAGCAAAGAAGAGTATGGCCCTAACACCTTGTTAATAACCTTACAGGTAGTTGTAGGCAAGTATTAGATTACTCCTTAGACTTCTTTTCAAAAGATTAAACAAGCCCTGCTGTCTCAAACCCTCCTCTTCAGACATGCTCTCTAGGCCACTATATACCTTAGGAACTTTCATCTGAATGCTCTCCAGTTTCTCCTCATCCTACTTGAAGTGGACATCCCAAACCCAAATCCAGTAATTCAGATGCAGATCCACTAGTGAGGAACAGAGTGAGAGTAGGATTAGAACACAGAACATGTTCCCTAATGAACTTCAAGTACATGATTGCCTTATGTGCACTGAGTACTAGGATCAGTGCTGTTTTAACATCTTTGTTGGAGACATGGACAGTGGGATTGAGTGTCTCCTCAGCAAGTTTGCTTATGATACCAAGCTGTGTGGTGTGGTTGATGCCCTAGAAAAAAGGGATGCCATCCAGAGGGACCTTGACAGGCTGGATATTGGGTAGAGAAGAAAATTTGGACAGGATTATATGTCAACAGTATCTGTTCATGTGACCCGTGGACTTCCCTTTGTCATCCTATGCCTGAGAATATATGAATGGGGCTGGGAAGGCAAAGGGACGTTCAACTGTCATCACTAGCATCTTCTCTGACCATTGCATCATCATCAAATGCATTGGAATTCTCACATCTTTCAGACTTTCCCTTCATATTCTGTGCAACCCTGGAGGCATTTTCAAAACTTTGTATCTGGGAAGGTGTAGGTACAGATTTCTTTATAGGAGAGTAAGCCTGCTGCAACTTTGCTGTTAAATCTGAGTAAAACTCAGAACTGTTTGAAGCTTGACTCATTTAAGATTTGTTAGTGGTCAAAAACTTGAGCCTTTTTCATCAAAATTGTTGTGACATTGGTGAATCAGGCACTAGATACAAAAATATCTCAAAAAGGGCTAAGAAACCACAGGCAAGTTAAAAATTGTTCTTGAAGCCCAGATAAACAGACGATTGAGTGCAAGTGCACTCATGTCACTTGGATTTCTGTACACATAGAGCATATAATGAACCTCCAAACACGTAGAAGTTCCACCTAATTTATGAAAACAGAAAACTTAAACTTGTTCAGAAGTGTGTAGAATGAGTTTTTCTCCCTTTAAAAAAACAAACAAACAAAAAACCCCAAACAAACAACAAAAAAAACCCCTGCAATTTCTCTCTCTTATTGTTGAGTAATCCTTTCAAGGATTACAAGATACGTCTGTCTAATTTTTGCCGTATCTGCAATAAGTAGTAACTGATTATGCTCTGGGGAAGATAAGAGGTAAGGAAAAGGGAGAGCATCTGGGGAATGTTCCTGGCTCTCTGGGTAATAATACCCATCATCCTGCTCCATCATCCTGTGAAAGCAAGCTACATTCCCTTTTTTCCAGCCATGTTCACTTAGTAGGTACTAATATAATTGTTCTGACGGCAAGCCTACTGCAGCTGTGATTTGCAGAGCTGGGGGAAGCTGTTATATTGTATATGCAGGTGACTATCTATTTGCTATTGATATTTTAGCAAAAATAGCTTCTTGCACACCTGGAGCTGTTTCCAACAGGCTGCAAAAAATAGCCTCGGGGAAGGGGGTGGGGAGGGGAAACAACCAACAAAAAGAAAGCACACAACAACAACAATGACAACCCAAACTCACACGACAAGCTGGAATGTTGTTTCAGTGTAACCTAATGGGAAGGACCTGGATTATTTCAGGATATACTCTGCTATGACTTACACCTTCTGAGGCAGCTGGGATGTAGGCAGTACAACATGGATGTCCAAAGGTGACACTTTAGACTGGGCAAACTGACACTTTAGTGTGGGCAAACTTTTTAGACTGTTGTAAATCCAATGCCATTTAAAATCTATTTAAGCAGTGCTAAACCTGTGGTTAGGCACGTCCTGTAAACAATCAAAGTGCAGTATCTGTTGACTCTTTATCACTGTAAGGCAAATATTAGTTCAGAAATTAAAAATTATATTAATCAAATGTTTAAATTCTTGCTGGGTGGACTTTGTCTTATAAAAATTCCAGAGCATATTTAATTGTTTACCCAATCTGTGTAAATACCTCTCACTAGGATATCCAAGTGCTATGCAAACAGTCGGACCAAGATGATTCTGAAAGCCACGGGTTTTGTGTGTTATGTTTCTTCAGCCTTTGCTGATGAAACAACTCTACTAGCCCCATAAAATACAGCAATGGCCTGGAAGTTGCAGTTTTAAGATAAACTTCTTGAGCTAAGATTGTCCTAGTCACACCCAGGGTGTGAGTAGGTCCTGCATCAGAGCCATACAAGTATTTGTCAGCTAGCAAGAACAGCAATTTGTCAGGGAAGAGAGAGGCACTAGCACAGGGGTTGTGAAGCCATCATGGAGTTCAGGGAGTTTTTAATTCCAGATGTTCAGGTAGCACAATGTTCCTGAAGTCATAGCTGCAGAGGAAGCTGTGGTCCAGATTAACAGGCATTTATTTTAGTGATTTATCCCTTATAATAAAGGAACATTTTCCATTGGCTGGGACAACATTAAATAAAAATAATAATAAAAAAATAAAAACCAATAAACAATAAAAATAATAATAAAAAAAAATTAAAAAGTTTTCTCCATAAAGCAGACTAGGAAGGCAGGAAAATCTGGAAGAAACAGAGGATCCTAATTATGTAAAAACACAGAATGACAGAATCATCATGGTTGGAAAAGACCTTTAATAGCACTGAGTCCAACTGTCCACCCAGGAGAAAAAACAAAAAACCAACCAAAACAAAACAGACAGAAAAAAAGCCATGACAAACAACACCCACCACTACAGCATGTAGTGAAGTGCCAAGTCTACATGTTTTCTGAATTCCTACAGGGACGGTGACTCCATCACCTCTCATGGGAAGCCCATTTGAGTGCCTGACTACTCTTTCAATGAATAAATCCTTTCTAATACCCAGACTAAACCTGCCCTGATACAGGCCAGGTTCAGGCTATTTCCTCTAGTCCTGTTATTCACCTGGGAAAAGAGACCAACACCCACCTCACTACATCCTTTCATGTAGCTGTAGAGACCAATGAGGACTTCTCTCGGCCTCTTCTCCGAATTAAACACTCCCAGTTCCCTCAGCCTCTCCTCACAGGATTTATTTTCTAGACCATAAAGAACACCCCCCCCCTAACATTGTGTGTGACAGTAAAAGTTTAAAATTACCTTGGATTCCATGTAAATTCATTTTACTTCTGCAGATGAAGGGATATAAAAGATCAACTTTCAGGAAGCCTGTGGGGCATTTGGGCTAAACCTGTACAAAGTGCTTTTGAGTGCACTGTGCTTCTGCAAACTGTTGCAGGCACAAAAATGTGTATATATCTGTTGATTTCTATTTTTTTACTTTTATTTTATGACCGTATTCACCAGCCACTGAGAGAGCATTGAGTTCACCCCTTACAAAAGCAATTGTCCTAAAAGAACTTTGCAGGTAGAAAGGTAGCTGTTGCCCACACCTCGTAGACCTTTTGCAGGATGTACTGAAGTTAGAGGCCTGAAACAAATCTAAAGCCTCTCACAGAAACTTTCTACTGCTAAGAGTTCAGTGCCTTGCTAACTCAAATAAGTACTTGACAACCTGTGACGTGATGACCAGTGGAGAAGCCTGATACTTGAGGGACCCCAGTGTTGGCAGTGCATCCAGGTCCAAGAAAGTTTAGCAGTTTCTTTAGGACCTGGTGGATGGTGCTGTGCAAAGCTGCGGAGACCTCTTGACCATGCAAATATACCTATTTTCTTGAAGAACTCAGAGGCCATTTCACTTCAGTGTTGCTATATACATCCCTGTACATGCCTGTGGCAGGTTCAGAATTTCAAGGAAGGGTGAGAATCCTGTTTCCAGAGTGTACAGATAAGCAGTGTGTATCTCCTTAAGAAAAGACTTCAAGATGTCCGTCTGACTGTACATGCACTGTGTGTAGGTTTCTTGTGGGCTTTGTTCTCCCCATCCCTGGGGACAGCTTGGACTTGCTGGGTGTGTCCATGGTGACTGTCTTATGTGCACCATAAGCCTGAAGTTCCTCCATTCAGTTCTTACATTAAGTTCTTCAGTTGTCTTCTGGAGAATTTGCTCTACAGATGCACATTGTGTGGGAGATGTGACAGAGATTTCCAGATATATGCCAGTCTTGTGCCAATAGCTGTGCAGTAACTCCTCTAAGTGAGGACAACCACAGGCCCCAACATCTCAAATAAATCCAAAATAATTACAAGTTATCCAAACAAAATTTCCAGGTAGAAAAAGAAAATTAGTGTCCGGGAACCCACAGCAACATGTCTGACCTGATCACAGAACCACAGAATCACAGCATCACAGAATGTTAGGGGTTGGAAGGGACCTCTGAAGATCATTGAGTCCAAACCCCCTGTGAGAGCAGAACCAAAAAACTAGGGCAGATCACTCTGGAAGGCATCCAGATAGGTCTTGAAAGTCTCTAGAACCAATCTGGGCAGTCGGTTCCAGTGCTCTGTAACCCTCACAGTAAAGAAGTCCTTCGTCATGTTGAGGTAGAACTTCCCGTGCTCGAGTTTGAATCCATTGCCACTTGTCCTATCACAGGGCACAAGTGAAAAGAGCTTGTCCCTGCCTTCTTGATGCCCAGCCCTCATGTATTTACAGACATTAATTAGTTCCCCCCTCAGTCTTCTCCTCCCTAAAGTGAAAAGCCCCAGGTCTCTTAGCCTTTTCTCATAAGGCAGGTGTTCCAGTCCCTTAAGCATCCTCGTAGCCCTTCATTGGACTCTCTCCAGTAGATCCCTGTCCCTCTGGAACTGGGAGCCCAGAACTGGACACAAGACTCCAAGTGAGGTCACACCAGTGCCAAGTAGAGGGGGAGGAGAACCTCCCTTGATCTACTGGAGACACTTGTCCTAATGCACTCCAAGATACTATTGGCCTTCTTGGCCACAAGGGCACATTGTTGTCCCATGGATAAATGATGAAGGAGTAAAGGTGGCCAGCACGAAGTCAACTGAGATTCATCTACTACCATCCAGTGTTAAGATGCAGAAATTTGAGGTATTTCTGTCAGGGACAGTGAACTCCAGTCTTTCAGTTTTATTTGCAAATATCTCAGAGGTGAATTTAGAAATAGTACACAACATTCTGTTAAGTACCAGTTATGCATATAAGCACACTTAAAAACATGATTAGTAAATGCATTTTGTAGTAAATGAGGCATTTTATTCACTTCTTGGTCCACAAAAAAAAATTAGTAACTCATGTTTAGTTCTTCATAAAAAGAATTAGTAATAATTTATAAGATAGATATAGATTATTTATATACTCACAGTATAAAATATTCATGTTTTCCCAAGAACTTGGAAAGCAAAGTAGGTCTTCTGCGAAGTCTGGTAGATTTTTAAAAAATTCCTTCTCACACAGCACATACATTATGCAGTTTTTCCTTGCTGGCATATCCAAATTCATTCATTTCTTCTTGTTTATTGCTTTAACTTACATATTCATGCCCTATTGCTGTGTCAAGGGGAAAATGGGTTTATTTTTCTGTGTTGTAACATCAAAGCCTACAAGTTACCACTCCTGGATACCAGGACAAATGTTTTGATATGTACATACCTTTCTGGAATCACAATTGTCTGAAAGTCTCTCACTGGCTCTGTTGCTGGCCACAGAGGCAATAACACAAAAATGAAGCTTTAGATTGACTGTATAAATCTTTCATACAGTATTGCACCAGCAATATCTACAATCACTGACTCTCTGAAACACTTAGCAATCTGGTCTACCCTGCATAAATCCTTACTTTCTGAAATGCTCTAAATACAAATTCTTTTCTTACAAATTAAGGTAATGATGAGCCTCAGAGAAGTGATTAGAAGTCCTGGGTACTTGGTACTATTCCATCTCCTTTTTAGATGAATCATTATACAAGATGAAAATAAAAAACTGTTTTGTCTGTGTTCTATTAATTAAGTCACGAGAGACTACCTGTCTTTTTGCTTTTATAGCAGGATTGCTGAAACTTCAGTATTTGAGATGGAGATCTTACTGAATGAGAAGTAGTAATATGCAAGTTTGTATGAGGTATTTCACAACTGTAGTACTGTAGTCCAACTTTTCATCAGCATGTTTTTATCTCAGCATTGCCTCCTTTCTGACAATCTCCACTCAAGGAAGGAAGAAACTCTTTTTATAACAGTGATGTCCTTGGCTTTGTAAAGAATGTAATATCTTCAGATTTAGCACCTCTCTTCCCAGCCTGATGTTATTCTTCTGAATGAAGGGCAGAAACAAGAGGCTCCCTGTGCATACAATTGGCACTTCTAGCTGCTTCTTTGCAGGCTATTGTGTAGTGTGCGTGCATGAGCTGAAACAGTGCTCTTGCAAAGAATTCCTGACTCTTGTGTTTCTAAGGAGATACAGAGATGTAGAAGGAAAAACATTTTGTTTACCAGTTAAAGAGAAGTACATCGGGTATTTTTCACAAAGTCAGAGGTTCTGTCTTACTGGCACCACATGCCAGCATTTTTCAAATTGTGCAGGTGTTACAGGAACACAAGGAAAGGTCAGTTCACAATTTCATAGATGCAAAATTGTTAACAAATGCAGTGTTAATATCTAATCAGGAATAGTCAGTCACTGTCTTCCTATCGACTGAAATTTTTCTACAGACACTCCGCATTCATTTCTGAATTCCTAATATGTAGGAAGGAAGCCAAGCATATCCAGGATTTTTAGTATCAAACCATGTAAATATTTAATTCAAATTGCTCTGTGTTTTACCTGACAGTTATTGAGAGTCAGACTCCTTTGCTTTAACTATCTAAGCTTTTATTCTGGAACAAATGTAACATCACAAATAATTTAGATGTAATTTGGAACATCATAGAAAATGAAAATGTAATAATTCTCACTTACCCTCTTTACAAATTTGAAGATTCTCAAGCAGTCTTTATTCTCCACCATATCTATAGACTTCTTTTCACACACTGTGTATATCATCACTGCACAGAAATTGATCATCATAAACTTAGAAAACCTTGGAACATTACAATTCAGACACCTGTAGTCTACAGAGCTTTTCTGAAAGACAGAAGTGGTTACACTCTGAAGAAATATCATCAAAGGACTACTAACTGGTTTTAAAATATTACATTTAATTCCAGAAATGTACTTTCTAATTTCCCTTCCAATCTAAAGAAACAATATATTTTTTCAAACCATAATTATTTATGGAGAAAATGAAAGTAATAATAAAAAATCAATTCTGTTTGTTTAAACTTAGGAGGATTTCCAAAAGGAAAATGAGATTGTAAATACCAACTTTGTGTTTTAAGTCTTTGAGGGTTCACAAATAAATCTACCAGAATAATCAAAGGAGTTGCATTTCAATCTGGAGCTTAATTGTATATAATAAATTAAGGTTCTCATATTTTTAAAAAAATTCAAGGCTACAAACTTTCATTGAAAAGTGATTAATCACAGTGAAACACAACTGAAATTTGCAGAGAACTTTTATATGCCATGCAACGGGCGTAAGGGAAAGGGAGAAGAATGCAAGAGGAATTCTAGAAATGCTTTCAAATGGCCAGTTCATTGGCCTAAAAAGGAAACAATACTTCAGCTTTACACATTAGTCCTCATTATTTATAGTATTAGTATTATGTAGCTGATCAATATGCGGCAGAATACACAAAGTCTAAAAAAACTACCAGCAGACTGAAGGAACTTGCTTTAGCAACAGTTTGAGATACATAAGGTGACTGCATCCACAATGATTATTGAGCATCATTTCAACGTCAGAAAAATTTTCCCTTTTAGTCTTACCAGAAGGCTGTGAATACTTCACTTTTCAGATTGCCAAAAATCTTCTGAATTTTTATCTAAAACTATTAATGACCAATGTGCTGTACATCACAGGGATTTTCGAACATATTGTCTTTCACCTTTCAATTTGCTGAGGAAGATGGGCCAAATTATCCTAATCTTGTCTGATAAGGTGAGGTCTTGGTTCTCTTTATACTCCATTTGGCTTTTTCCTCCTTTTGTTCCAGTTCTTTTTGAACATGGGTGAGCATAGCTAGGGGCAGTATGTTGCATGGAATTTCATTAGTGTCTTGCACAATGGCACTGATGCGTCCATATTTCCTACTGAAAATACTTCACTGTGTGTATTCCAGGATCATACCTACCTGCTTTATGCTCTTGCTACACCTTCAAGATTCAGTTCTGTGTTTGGCTGGTTCACACATCTTGCTTTTCTAGTATTTCCTCCTAACAAATTTCAAGTTCGCTGCAGAACTTACTAATCACCAAGTAAATTACTTCGCATCTTACACTGTGAACTTTCTCCATCTCTATTACTCAATATTTAATGTCACCCAGGCTCAATTTTACTCATTACTGAGAATACTTCTTACCATGATAGTAGTACGAATTCTACTTCTTGTTTTGAAGTCATTAATAGTAATGATAGGATCAAGGTTACGTTTTTCATGACGCTCCATTAGTACTACATTTCCACCTAAAGCCCTACCCGTTAGTTAATTACATGCTTTCAATCTGTGCACTTATATTCAGCTTTGCTAAGATTTTAATGTATTGCTTTATATCAAATACTTTACAAAAGACCACCTTTAGTAAATGTAAGGATCAAGGCTTTTAAGCATACCATTCGATTTGGGGATTTTTTATCCTTAATGAAATAAAATGGGTCCTACCCATCAGTTCCCAGACAAAATTGCTGCACTCTCAAAGAGGAATGGTGATGTAAGTTTTCAGCAACTCTTGGTCAGAGTTCATGTCAGATCGGCTCTGTGGTCAATCTTTTGAGCAAGGAGGACTGAAACAAAAACAGTGAAAGCAAATTCTTACTCAACTACCAGGAGTTCATATCATTAAAAAAAAAGTACCGGGAGTATTGGCTGTATGGTGCAGCATAAAGAAAGGATGCGTAAGAAGCAGCAAGTACTGATAGTTCAAAAAACCTGGCAACATTACATTAGCCAGACCACTAGAAATTAAATAATAAAATATCTCTTTATAATTCTGCATTAAAATCTTTAACAGAAGAGAGTCTCTCATCAGTCGCCATGTCTTTATGTTGGGAAGTTTTATAAAGAAAAATATTCTGCAGCTTTATTCAGCTTGTGATAGCAATTGTTTTCAAAGTTTTTGTACTTGACATAACTATATGTAACTTTTTTTGTCACCTAGTAGCAAACTAAAACCTGGGCAGACTTATGACATGAGATTCTCTGCTATATCCTCAACCTTAACCAGATGTATCATATTACATTTATTGATATGGGAATAAAATAACATTATTTGTGAGATTCTCAGACAAGATGGGGGTTTATTGCTAATCTCTAGAAAGCACTTGTAAGGGATGAAATTTTAAGCATTATTAAAATGAATGTAGGTAAACAATGCAAATGTACAAATAAAATTCATCCTTTGCTTAAATCCCTTAAAGTTAATAAGAGTACATATTGGAAAAGTTAACCATCAGACTTATAAGTGAAAGTTATATGCAAAGTTCTTAATTTTCCTTTCTCATTTAACTCTCTGCCCCAAAATAACTTTACCACTAAATGGAATTAGTTATTAGATAGAGTTGATATTCAGGAGGTCCTCAGTACAATTAAAAATTAACCAGTGAGCTCTGTACAAATAATTCTGTTAATCACCTTGTTACATTCTACCTTTCTTACTCTCTTTCATTTTGTAATTCTGCTTACAGTTTTCTAAACATAAAAAACCACCATGCACTGTCCTTAAGTTATATAACCAAAAAGCCACAGCTGACAGTAAATGCAGCTATAACAAAGTATTCTGAGAGTCTCCAGGAAGCACTGTTTGCTTGTAAAGTCTTCAGGATGTACTTTAAACATTTTGCTTTTGTATATAAGAACTGAGGGTTTTTTCTCTTTCAAAGAACAGTTCATTTGTTGGTGGTAAATGAAATTCTTCAACATTTTTGTGACGTAGATGCACATAGATTTTCTTAGGAAAATACAGTTTAAAAGGAAGATGTCTCTCTGTTGACAAAAAAAATTAATGTCTCCAGTCTCAACTGTCAAGAAGTGACAGCCATAAAAGCCTTTCAAGCCAGATTAACACCAGTCTGGCGTCTCATTGCCTTTCTCTAAATATGAAAGACTTTTCCTGATAAAGCCTGTGCTGCCAGTTTTGCAGAGGATTCCTGTCTAAATGCACCACAACTATTGAAAATGAAGATGTGCCTTCTCTGATTCAACAGTAGCTCTGCAATGTCCCCAGTGTGAGGTCTGCAAATTAAGGAATATGCTCCAAAATTAGGAGAGAATTCAGATAACTGTGAGAATAACTAGAATTGTGAAGAAGAAAAAAAATTAAACAAAAATTAATTTTTTTTTTTTAATTGCATTGTCTTTTGACAAAGTATGTTTAGTTTATCACAGAGGAGGTTAAAAGGCTCTCCAGCTGTAACCTTATAATGCATTGGATATGGCAACTAGAGTATCATGGAGGGGATTTTAGAACAGCAAGCAAAGCTACTGGAAGACCTAATGACTGGAAACTGACATAATGAAAAATCTAGATTACAAGCAAGGTACAAAGTCACGACTATGAATGTTAGGAAGAATTATGGCAGCTTTCAAACTAAATTTTGATTTTTTGTCAAATTCCTTATCCAATTCAACCAGAAATATAGTATTTAAAACAGAAGGCAATTCTAGAAAATCCTGGTTTATGCAATGGAATTCATGAGATGGCTACACTGGTCCCTTCTGTCCTTAAAAATAATGATTTTCTGAATGCCCTTTTCTCTAACAAAACTTTGTACAGACACAATGCAGTAATTTAAGTCTGATTTTGATTTTTTTTATTTGTTTGTTTGTTTTTTCTGTTATGTTTTGTTTGCTTTGTTGGCTTTGCTTTTTGCTTTGTTTCCTTTGCTTTTTTGTTTTGTTTTGTTTTGTTTGTTTGTTCCTTTTCTTTTTTGTTTGGTTTTTTTTTGTTGTTTCTTTCTTTCTTTTACTCCAGGAATTGGTCAAGGGGTTCCAGTGGTGGCCCTCATTGTGGAAGGAGGTCCCAATGTTATCTCCATTGTTCTGGAGTACCTGCGAGACACTCCTCCTGTTCCTGTTGTGATATGCGATGGCAGCGGCCGGGCATCTGACATCCTTGCCTTTGGTCACAAATACTCTGAAGAAGGAGGGTAAGTCATTTCCTAGTGTGTGTTTTTGCTCCATCCACAGGTTAAGTTTGGTGCTACGACAGAGCCCAGGAAATTATTAGCAATATAATGCAAAAACAATAACTTCCTCACACAACTGTTTCCATCATCATCAGTAAAGGTGAAATATGAAAGAAAAAAGTGGTCATTAAAGCAACACTAAGTGAAGTCTACAGGACAAAGTAGATTTGTAGAAGCTGTATGACATAGTTTATTTGCCATGACATTAAGCATATTTAGAAGTACAATGTATGGCATCTTGCAGTTAAAAGTCGAAGGATTCAGTCAAAGGGCACAATTATATTATTACAGAATCACCTCCCTTAACCTGCTGGCCACGCTTTTTTTGATACAGCTCAGGATACAGTTGGCTTTCTGGACTGCAAGCCCATTGCTAGCACATGTTGAGCTTCTCATCAACCAGCACTGCCAAGTCCTTCTCATCACAGCTGCCCTTAATTCATTCTCTGCCCAACCTGTAATTGTGCTTGCAATTGCCCTGACCCAGGTGCAGGACCTTGCATTTGGCCTTGTCAGACTTCATGAGGTTGGCACGGGCTCACTTGTCAATGCTCCCCTGGATGGCACCCTTTCCCTCCAGTGTGTCGACCACAACACACAGTTTGGTGTCATCAGCAAACTTGCTGAGAGTGCACTTGATTCCACTGTCCATGTCTCCAACAAAGATGTTAAACAGAACCAGCCCTAGAACCCACCCTTCAGGAACACCACTTACTGTTGCAATGGCATATTTGCTGGCTCATGTTCAACTTGGTGTCCACCAGGACCCCTAGGTCCTTTTCTGCCGACCATCTTTACTGCCAGGAGACCCTCGTCGTGCACTGGTACATGGGGATTTTCCTTGGGTGCAGTAATTTGAATTTCTCCTTTTTTGAATTTCATTAGGTTCCTGTCAGCCCATTTGTCCAGACTGTCAAGGTCCAGGTAAGGTTCAAGGGCAGTAGGACCCTCTGGCATATCAGCCACTTTCCTGGTTTTATATCATCTGCAAACTTGCAGAGGGTACTGTCAGCCTCATCTTCCAGATTACTGACGGGAACGTTGAGCCAGATTGGACCAGCGTTATTCTCTGGAATACACTACTAGTTGCTGACCTCCCACTAGATTTCATACCACTGATCACAAACCTCTGGGCCCAGTGATTCTGGCAGTTTTCAATTCACCTCACTGTCTAATAAAACTCCATCAAAATAGTCCATAAACACTTAGCTATAGACCAAGCACTGTTATGTTTGTTTGGTTTTTTTCAAAGGAGATCATTAACTTACTGAACCTAAAACTCCTACTGGGAATAAGGTAGTTTAATAATAAGATTATAATAATAAGAGAATAATAGTAACATTTAATAATAAGAAGATATTTTAAATAATTTATATTCAGGTTCATGCATAGTCCAGTACTGTGTCTTGGATGGATCTGAACATGCCAGGTTTTCTCTGAATCTTTGAGAAGTTGTTTCTCTGTTTTTGGACATGTCACTGTTAACACATTTAACATAGTCTTATTAAAACATTTTGTCCCTTTGTTTGCTGTGTTTCCATCTACCTTGTCTGTGTTCTGAGAAGGAATGCAATTTATTTCAATATATAAAGGGAGCTTATAAGTAAAACAGAGATGGGCTTCTTATGAGAGTCTCCATTGACAGGACAGAGGACAATGGTTTTAAATTGGAAGATAATAGATTTAGAGCATAAGGAAGAAATTCTACTGTGAGGGTATGAGACACTGAAACAGGGTGCCCAGGGAAGTTGTGGTTGCCCCTCCCTGGAAGTCTTCAAGGCCAGGTTGGATGGGGCTTGAAGCAACGTCATCTGGTGGGAGGTGTCCCTGCCCATGCAGGGGGGTTGGAACAAGATGATCTTTAAGGTGCCTTCCAACCCAAATCATTCTATGATTCTATGTTCCTATTTCATCATCACAAACTCCTGCCTGTAAGGCAAGTGATAGAATCACTAGATAAAGAACAAGTAAGTAATTTCTTACCTGAGATTCTCAGTTCTGGCTTTGCAAAAACCTACTATTATCATGTGCTACCTTACTATCTATCTTCTTTCTGACGTGGTGCCATTACAGGTGGTGCCTGCAATATTATCATATACCTTGCTTGCTTTTTTTTTTTTTCCTTTTCTGTTCACCTTGCAATAATTAGAACACAAAAGTATGAAATCTGTAAAGCTCACTAGTGGGAATTTCTCTGTGTTTGCCCTGCTTCAGAAAATCTTAGTCTGGAATGCCATGGTAGTTTTAAGAATATCACCAGTGAAACACCAATATTATTTATATTCTTAGAAATATTTTAACCAAATACATTAGACTTCAAATACAAACTGAGTACTTTTCCCTCTCTGTAACCTATTTTTGAATAGCACTTGGCAGTATAGAAGAATACTGAATAATTGGCACATTAACAAGAGTTCAGCTACTAGCTATTTCTTTTGGATGGAATCTAAGCAGGTTATACAAACTGCCTGTTAGACTCTAAATCAATCCAAATTGCATGCAGAATTTAATTCTGCAATCCACTGTGCACTCAGACTATAAAGTAAAAAACGTATTTTAATTCTGGTTGCAAATCAGGATTTTCCCTGAGACTCAGTGTATCTTCCAGCTGCTGGATATCTGATCTAAGTCATTCACAAAACACATAATTCAGGGCAGCAACAGAATCAGCACTTGCATGTTGCTTATTATCCTGCTGATTTTTCAGTGTCTTAAATTCTGACCCATTGTAGGCCAATATGAATTCAATTCCTACACATACGAATGTGTGTATATGTGTACTAAGCACTGCTGTGAGGTTCTACGTTTATTTGACAGTTCATTTTGGAGGGGGAAAGCACTATGTCTAAAGGTGAAAGAGAACAAAATTAGCTCACTGCTTGAGTTTTGATCAGTGCAGCACCAATCTGCCCTCTCAGAGACATCCTTAAAAGTGTTGGACAACTGCATATGTGCCCAACCAGTCCTTTTGTGCCAGGTTTAACAATATTATGATGTCCCTGCCTTCCATCCTCGTTATTTAGCCTTCCTAATTGATTTAATATAGCAGAAAAAGAACAATTTTTAAAATATATATATTAATTAATGTGCATTGCCCTTTTGCAGTGTCAACGTAGATGCATCCTTGAAAAGGCAAGAGACAAGATGCTTGAATCTGCCTTATTTTAAGGTCTGCTTATAGGCTTTCCTAATGAAAAGGCAGATATTTCACTCACTTAGGGCAGTCTTTGGGTGCATGTTGTGACTTTAAGCACGACTTTACTGGGCTTCAGTGGAATGAGTCTACCAGCACAACTCGGGGAGCTGTGCTTGCCCTGCCTCTCAGGAAATGCTGTCTGCAACTACATAATGTACTAAGAACTGGTTAGAAGAAACTGTGAAGCATACTTTTAAGTGAAGATGTCTTTGAAGGTGAATCAGTTTTGAGGCCTCAGTATCTCAAGTCTCATATGGAAGTTCTAGGGGGAAGGCAAGGCAAATATGGAGTTTCCCACTGAGCTTTCAGCATTATGAATATCAGATAGGCAAAGCAAGGGGGGAGGGTTAACTTTGCCTTAATTTTAATATCAGAGACTACATGTTGTCTTTGTCTGAAAAGTGTGGAACAGAGTATTAAGAATTGTTCTGGTTTGGTTTGGTGGGTTTTTTGGTAGCAGGGGAAGGGCCCCAGGAGTGGCTCCGGTAAGAAGCTGAGAAGCTCCCCAGCTCTAAGGAGCCATTAGAGGGACATTAGAGGGACTGACTCTAAACCCCATCCCCTGTCCCCCTGTGCCGCTGGGGGGAAGGAGGAAGAGAAACTGGGAACCAAGTGATTTGGGCCAGAGAAGGGAGGGGTGTGGTAACATATGCAAGCCTTGCTCTGTGTGTTGTCTGTGTCTTGTGTGTGTTTGATTATTGCAAAATTAAATTACTCTTTTTTCCCCAAGTTGAGTCTGTTTTGCCCGGGACTTTAATCGGTGAAGATCCCTCCTTGTCCTTTGTCTCAGCCCATGAGCTTTGTCCTCCTCATCCCAGTGTGTGTGTGTGGAGGGGGGCAGTTGAGTGAGCAGCCATGTAGCTGTTCTTTTTTGTTGTGTTGGATCCAAACCATGACAAGAATGTTCAAGCTGTCTCCATTTTGCTAAGAATAAAATTCTCAGTGCTATGCTGAGTAAGTTCTCAGTAACTTCTACGTCTTAATGACAAACAAGCTATGTACACAACTAACATAAATGAGAAGACGGCTTAAATGCAACCTTCCCCATGTGGTGAACTGGAAGAATTACTTGGCTGCTCACCACTATTGGCTCTAATTTACCGGTTAGGTTCTCCAGACTCTGAAGCTCTTAATTTTTCTTAATTTACTTCAAAGTTGTGAATATGTTGAACACTATTAAGGGGTAAAAACATCAGAATGATCATAAACACCAAAATTTAGTCCCTGCAAAGCCCTTAGTGAACATCCTCGGTATTAATAACTCTCTGTATATTTTAGTTGTGAATAATTATATGTTGACATGTTGAGCTGAAGTATTTTTGAGTGTGTAATCAAGGATGTCCTCTCGCTTCATTGTCTTGCATAAGAACACAAGCTGGAAGTAAAACAACCGTAAAGTGCAACTATTTATAGGATCATTCAGCATTTTTTAATCCTCAGAGGGTTTTTTAATTAAGAGCTGAATGTAAAATGACAAAAAATAAAACACTAGGTAAAAATTATGTCAGTTCTTAGACAAATATTTCCTTACAGAATGGGAAATTACTTGCAATATTAGAATACAGTCTCCGAGCTGAGTTTATAGCATATTAATGACTCCATCAGTTCTACTCCTGCTAGCAGGAGATCCTTTAGAAATCCAGTTCAATTCCATAAATATGTACTTCTTGCCTAATATTCACAAGGAAACAAAACATTCTCTTTGTTTTAAATGTGCAACCTCATATGAGAACCATTAAAGGTTGCCTTTGGATTGACCTGTCTGCGTCCACTATGGCACAGTTTTCAGGATTCATAACTGAAGTATATTACTTAATTTTTTTAATTTTTTTTTAAAATATGGAAAATATAGGGATTTTTCACTTGGAGCAAAAGGGATCATAATGTTGATATGATGTGGATCTTCTCTATCCCCTATGATGTCTATCCTGTAATGGGGGATCATGGTTGTCTTTACAGCCAAATTCCTTTTTAAGATTGATTTTACATTGCGTATTTTGATATCATTGCTTTTTCTCATAACAAACTACTTTGCCAATCAAAAGCTGCATAGAATTAAGGTAATTTGTTCATTGAAGTTCAATCAACTCTCTTTTGGTGAAGGGACAACCATTTAATAAACACAGAGAAAAATGGTGTAGAAGAACAATCAACAGTGAAGATCTACAAGTAAATCTGATTACTCACAAAAGCACCCAGAAATCATTCCTGTTTGAATAGAATGAAGGAATAATTACATTAATTTTCTGTATCTTTTCATAGCAATGCTATGCAAGATATGTGGATTTAAAATGTCCAAGAAATTCAGTCAGTCCCACAAAGATGCACAAGTGTGTCTTTTTTGTAATTCCCATGGAAAAAATATGAGTAGAACCTCTGGTTACATTTATTACATATGGTGTGATTGTCTAAAGTGAAAATTGTAATTAAAGCAGCAAACCTCCTAAGCTTCCCATAAAGTAGGGCAGAGAATAGTTTTCACATCACACTGATATTTTATAGATATATTTTCTGTACCCTGAACAGAAAGAATAATTTTAAAAAATAAATAATAAATTCACAAATTAAAACTTAGAAACAGATTATGTGCAGTTCATTGAATGGAGTGTTCCATTTAGAAAACTTCTAAGTATGTTGATAACAATAGGTTTAAAAAACGTATCATGAACTTGCATTTTGAATTTGGGTTAGAGCATAGTCTTTATAAATCTGTTGCTAATTGTACAACTCCAGTTCTAAAAATCTGTAGAGAAAAAAAGACTTAATAATTTAGGAGCTGGCTATGGACCAGATCTTTCAAATTCTCTCCAATGTTCACTACAAATTCATACTCAGTGAGTTTGAAAGACTGTAATGTTATCTAGTGGAATGTCTATTATCTCCTCAAATATTAGGCATGACTTCAAAGAAAACCACATTTCTATCTGAGGTGGAAAATGCCAAAAAGCTGTTATCATCTGCATTGGCCAAACCAATGAAGGGAGTTCTGCTTTGCTGTTTAATCTTCCAGCTTATCTTGGATAGAAATAGAATGTCACTTTATTTACTTCGTCACTTCAGTGTTTTTAAGTGGCCTTTCCTGATGGGCCCAATACATCATTCTCCCTTTTTTATTGTGGTAAGGCCATGCAGGTCAGTTCTGATAATCAGATGCAGCAAAACTAAGAACTATAGATTCCTAAGATGTAAATATGATCTGGGCTTGCTATGGCTGATTGAAGTTTACTCAAAGCTTAACTCAGCTATGATTATCAGAAAGCTTGCTGTTATTTTTTCTATTTCTGATTTAAATTACTTCAAGTTTTTTACCTCACAAAGACATTGAACACATTTACTGTAGCATTGCAGAACAAGAAGATGTTAAAAAAACCAAACAACAAACAAAAAAAAACCAAACCAAACAAACAAAACCCAAAACTTAATAAACCTAGACAACTGCAAAAATTCAGTTATGACAGCAGGAAGTTTCTGAGCAGTGGTGCTTCAAGAGATATGTAGCCCTAGTATTAGGGAACCTCTTCTTGATACTTGTATCTAAAAAAAAAACCCTCCATGTCTTTCACATGGAATTTGCCTTGCATGATGTTTAAACTTGCACCAGCATACAGTTTCTGATAGCTTTAAGTCATGAAAGGAAAGTGATGGCTGTTTATGAAGCCTTGGAACTGAATTCTGATTTCACGCAATGCTTACAAAAGCAAATTCCTCTTACCTTCTATGTGTGTTGGCAGAGCCAATTTCTGAAATTATATTTCAGGTTTGGATTCTACACTTTTTAAAAGAAAGTTAAATTAGTGTGAGAAAACAGGATGGTTTTCATCCAAGGACATTGGGAAATGTTTTCTGAAGTTCTGTATTTCAGATTCTTCCAATTACATGTGATTTTATATATTTAATTTACTTTCTCATGTACATATATATATTTTGTTAAATAGATATAGATATTATTTAATATATAATTTCCAAAGGAAGCTGAAGTTTTATTTAAATCTCTTTTTAGATTTTCCAGTTGCTGTTTTTAGAAAACTTGTTCTTAATGTTTAACTGCCTTTCTCTTTCTTAGTTTGAAGGATGGAAAATTGTGTAGTTATTTACAGTGATAGAACCATTTTGTTAAGAACAGCCTTCTTGATGGTTTGAAACAAGATTTCTTTAAACAGAATTTCCAAGTGACTTTTTTAAAAGAGCATAAAAAAGGGGTTTCAGAATTTCTGTCATACATAACCTACCAATCTTCAACTAGAAGTATGTTAGAGATTTTCAGGGTGTCAGCCTCTCTCTAAGTTGATTCTTTTTAACATGGAGAGAATCTACACTTCTACCTGTGCTCTGATACCTTGTTTCATGTTCCTATGTGCTTGCCACATCCTTTCTTCTATACAGGAGTTTAGCCTATTTTTCTTAAAATCCACACACAGAAAATCGTTTGCTGCCACTTGTTGCTGCCTACCAAGAGGGCTGAAGGTCCTAACTCATAATCCCACGGTTTTCAATGTCTCTTTCCTATTTTTATTCATTGTCATTTCTAAAAACATGTTTGCTATTGGTAAAGAGACTAGATAGTTGAATTATATTTAAAATTCAACTGTGTAATGAATATCATGAATTGTTATTTGGGGTTCCTTGCTGAAGTATAGGCAACTTTTAACAGTAGTATGAAATAAACAGGGCTTTGGTCAGTGTTTCCCCTAAGGAGCTGCCACAAGAGAATTATGACTTCTAGATACTGTGCTGCTTCTGATAATTCTTTGCAGTTGCTAAGTCTTTGCAGGGCTAAGTCTTTATTTATCTTCTGTGATAAAACACAAGTCATGAAGATCCTCTGATTTTCATTCCCCTAGATGGGCAGCAATGACCTATCCTAAAAAACATTCTGACTCAGCTCATTTGAAACTCTCAGTTTCAAGTTTCAAGTGAGAAAACTGCTATGATCCATACATCGAAGGATACATGTTCCACATTAAAGCCCACTCTTTTGTAAGACATTAAGAACAGCAATGTTTCACCCAGAACAGTCCTGAGGAATAGGCTTTTTTGGTATCAAGGGATAAGGTTCAAATACTAATATTTCATGTAATATTACTATTTATTTCTGCTGTTGGGCCAGTTATTTGTAGTATTAATATTAACACTGAGGAGGAGTATAAAAATGGTTACTCTTTAAATTCCTGGAAGATCAGCATGAACAAAGCAAAATTATTTCTTTAAATGTACTTGGAAATGGAGATGGTTTTGATTGTGTGTTTTCTTACCCAGTGCTGTGCAGCATCGATAAGGTGAGTTAAACCTTTTGGGACATTCACTCTAAAATCAAAAACATTGACAACACTAGTGCTCCCAATTTCGTAAAACTAACTTTGAGCTGAATTCTGCTAAATCACTGATAGAAAGGGGTCTTCAGGTCACCCAAAAGTGTTGGTCTCCCTCAAATCCAGACTATCAGTGTGGTTCTTGTTTTTGTTAGGAAATCCCAGAGAGCTGATATTTTGAATGACCTTCTGTGATGCGGTGTGAGAAATGAAATAAAAACTTTGGAGATGAGACACCCCAACATGATCAACGTGATTCTAGGACAGTGGTTTCTGATTTATCTCTGATGGCTTCTGAGATTCCTGCCCTTTAAACCTGTCCAAAACAACCTGGAGTGATTTGTTGTCTGTAATTTTGTTCAAACCATGGCTGAGGTTGAAGTGTTCCCTCACGTCTTTTTTTCTACTTTATTCTTTGTTTTTGAATTTCAGACTTATCAACGAGTCTTTGAGGGACCAGTTGCTAGTTACCATACAGAAGACTTTCACATACACCCGAACCCAAGCACAACACCTCTTTATTATCCTCATGGAGTGCATGAAGAAGAAGGAGTTGGTATGTTCACACTTGCCTTAAAGGAAAATACAGAGAGAACACAGAGCATTGTTTGGTTGAGCCTTTCAGGTGCCTTTTGAAGAATTTCACTAACCTGATCCCTGTGACCCAGATTCTAAACCAATATTACATCATTCTGACTTTTATTTGCTTTAATCTCTGTTTTCTCATTTAAAGGGATTAATTGCACAGATCTGTTCCATTTGTAAATTCTTCTGTATTTCCTATAACAGAACTAGTAGAGTACAAACATGATTACTGTAATTTTCAGACATATTATTAAAATTGTACCTTGTTCAACTACAGAAAACATCAGAAGGAAGCATACTTGTTTATCTGTTACTGGGATTATATTTTAAGGATACTGTAGAGTTGCACAAGTTGCACAAGGGCTTTTATTTTCTTACATTTTCTTTATATGTGACAGGAAAAGAAGACAGCTTGTCTCCAAGGCTCCTGTTCTGCTGTGGCAAAGCTATTCCTTTAACATGGAATTATACTTTCTTGAAGAACATAACATCTTTCAACAATTTCTGGGGGTTTCATGAGGCTGCTTTGCTCAAAGCATTTTTGAAGAAAAATCACATTGTGAAAAACTTAGAATTCGATTCCAGGGGTTTTCACTTCTTACAAACTGTCTGAATAAGTGTGCTTCAATTTTATATCCATCTGTTTTCTAAGCTTTGTTTTTTGTTCATATCGCAGCTTCCTGGAATTCCAGGCTGATGACAATCGGCAACACTTTGTGTAGAGATTGACTCAGTTGTTTTATAGAAGTTTCATTTTTTGAAACTGTGAGTTTTTTGTGACTTCATTCTCAGCAGTGTCTAAATTTTAGCTGAAAATATGGCATAGAGTAATCAATAGCACTGAGCAGAATGTTTGAAAAAACAGATTGCCAGTCTAGGCCATGCTTTACAAAATAGAAGCTACTTCTTTATATGGTTTAACTTGCCAAAAGCACCATATTTTGTTCAAGAACTGGCAGGTCATGCATGCATCAAAAAGTGGTCAACCCTCTTCATGCATAACTAATCATTTATATAGATCACAATCACCCGGGATGTACCTTGGACAATGACAGAGAGGAGAAGATCCCAAGGACAACTTCTCAGGCATGACATGAGAGCAGCAAGCAGTGCCACTATGCTGTTGCAAAGTAGAGGATTGATGGAACTGGACACAAAGCAGACCCTGCTGTAGTCTTCCTCCCACAATCAGAATTTAAACTTTATAGCTGACTTTAAGCATCCTCTAGCTATTCACAAGCAGTAAGTGCAGCCCATAAGGTATAAACTAGTCATGCCTTCCATCAATGAACTACAACAAGACAGAGAATTATTTTTTCTTTCTTTTTCCTTTAATTTTTTTCCCCAAAATAATTTCCTTTGCATTAAAAACTCTCAGAAAAATATAGCTGTGGCACAGAAATACTTTTCCTCTCCATCTGTGGTTGCCAAGAGGTACCATAATCCACACAGTACTTCAGTTCACTTTACATGAGTAGTACCTATGTGCCTCAGTAGTGCCTTAATAGTGAATTTCCTATAACATTTCTTGGCAATGATTAGCGGAAAGAACCTCCTTAGGGAAATAACACTAATTCTTTTGTGCCTGTTTCCTTTAATGTAATATTAATCAATAATAACAATGACAATAATAACAACAATAATAATGATATGCACATATAAGATCTACTTATGAAACAGTGTGAATGCAAGCACAAAAAACACACTTAATAATAGAGAATGGAACAAAGAGATAAGGAAGGGAAGGAGAGGGAGAGCAAAAGAGAGGGAGCAAGGGAGGAAGGAGGATAGGCAGGAAAAACAGAAAGGTGGGAATTAACAAAGAATAGAAAGTAGAGGCAGACATTTAACTAATAAGATTGGGAAAATGCAATTCCGAATTGTTCCAGACATCTAAATCCAAAACTGGTTATCAAGCTTTGAACAAACTGCTACTGCAAAGTTAACTGTAAGGTTTTTGTCCGTGATATGCACTTCAAGATTTGTATTCCAAGCAAGACTGTGCATTTGTTACAAGTTCATTTACAGACTTGTAGCCTCTGTCACAAATGACATTCTGTACCTTTGTATCTTGCAAAGAGCTATTAGCCAGGAGGTTGTTTGGTTGCTCAAAATTAGGTGTTCTGAATTAGAATTTATGCCCCTGATACAACTGTATATAAAGAGAATACATTCAAACAAGTGTTTCTCTCTGGTACCTCAGTTGTATTTGAGGAGTTAATTTTAACAGTGATGTGCTAGAAAGATCATATATCTGAGATGTGGTTGCTGGGTTAATGGTGTCCTTTAAGACTCATAACCTTGTATATGAATGTAAAAGAAAGATGATACTCATAATGATGAAGATAACATTACCAGAGTAGATGGATGAGCTTAGAGATGTGAATTATTCCCAGGAGTGAGTGATGACTTCACTGGTTTTACAGAGCCAGTTTTTTTTCATATTTATACATCTATCTCAGCCCTTAACCTTCCTCAAACTAGACCTTCTGATTTGTTTGTCCATAAGACAAAATGCTGCTTGATGAACTGACTTCATTGTTAGTCTGATCTCCCCTCTCCCTAAAGAAACAAATAGAAGGAAGATGCAAAAGTTTTGTCTCAGAGATCCCAGCATCAAATTGA
Source organism: Chaetura pelagica (assembly GCF_000747805.2). NCBI lineage: Eukaryota > Metazoa > Chordata > Aves > Apodiformes > Apodidae > Chaetura > Chaetura pelagica. Next base: position 896,768 of record NW_009951918.1, on the reverse strand, counting down.
TCATGGCTCTTTTCCCTAAGTTTATGGTCAGTGTGCCTGAGTGACTTTGTGGCTGCTGAATTCATAGGGAACAAAGTAGACAGTGAAAGAGAGGCATGTCACATTACAGTGTGCAGCTAAACAATTAAGTGCAAATAGGGTACAGGCAAGAAGATGCTTTTATAGTAAAGTACATAATGCAGATGGATCACAAATGAAGAGAGAAAATAGAATGCAAGTTAATCTCTGGAAAACAACAAAAAGCTGTATTTGATATATTTTTTCCTACTCTACCTCCTTAGAATGTATGAAAAAACTGGACTTTTGTTTATGAATTTGACATAAGTATGGTGGCCAGGGAAGAAGCATAATCATAACAAAATAGCCCCCACCAGAGGAAGTCAGATTTTTAAGTTCTAATACTTTGTACTTCACTCTTGGAGAGTGGTCTGTGAATTGCATGCCCAGAGAGCATCATTATTATGATGTGCAATGTTCCATTTATTTGGTGAAATGTAAGTTCATTTGTTGAATATAATCTGAGTACACAAGTTATATGAGATGAGACCATAACAGAGGAGTGATCTAAGTCTATTAAGTCTGCAAGTCAGAGCAAATTTCACTTCTTAATTTAATGAGTTTTTATTAAATTGTAAACTTAGCTGTGCTGATACTGCAAGCATCAGATTTTATATTCAGAAACATATTTGGTCCTTTGTGAACTCTATGTTATAAAATCCCTTTAAAATTAAGTAGACTAGACATGTCTGTATATATAACACTAGATTACAAGGGTAGGCAAGTGTTTTGTATATAATTTATAGAGATTCTTTACTATCATATTTGCATAGAATTCTTAAAAAAAGTTTATGCCAAGAATTTCCTAAAATAGGAATATGAAGGCTCACTAAGGCAAAGTGGACAGGAAGCAGCATTGTAAAGTCTAGTTCACACTTTTTTTCAAAAAGCACCATGAACATTTTTGCTACATGATCCAATCTGTATGCAGCTAAAACAGCCCACCCAGTTGATGATACCTTGCCTGCCACTAAACAAACAAAATCTTGAAAGCCGCCACAAAACAAACAAACAAGAAATACAATGAGTGAAGGAGGGAGTTTTAGAAAATAAACAAGAATCACTTCAGATAGTCCCTGAAAACACAATGGGTAAGGGTATTGTTCAGAAGCTTGTGCACATGTGTATTTAGTTCTGTCTCAGTAAATAAATTAACAGCATTATTTTACCTTTAAGACAGTAATTCTGGTGTTTTATGAAAAAAAACCAGTCTGCTTCACTTTTTAAAGACTACTTAATTTTGCAGTTTAGTACCTTAGTAATAAAAAAATGGCACACAAGCACTAGCCATAAAGACTGTGTACCACCTGCTGGTTAAGTTTGTTTTCTTTTTACTACCATGAGCATTTTCTTCTGTTACTTGTTTCCTTAAGTACTTGAAGGTTCAATTACGACATTAAGCAAACTGATAGTGTCATTGCCTACCACTGCATTGCAAGAAAGTTTTGCAAAACTTAAGAGATATGGATGGTGATCACGGGTCTGTGTACATCAATGAACCAAAAGACACAATTTAATTATTTTCTTGTTAAGAGAGAAACTAAAATCTCCCATTTCTGCCTCATGTTAGCAAATAACAGATATTCTTTACTTCCCACTCCTTTTCTCTCGTATCCCTGTTCCTCAGTGTACACTCACTGTGACAAACATATGGCTGCTTGGGGACAGTGTAAACCTTGCTTCGTATTTGCTGAGTGTATATGTATGGTGATAGGTCATTCCAGATGACTTCATGACTAACTTGGAATTCTGGTGCTGTCAGGTTAAACAAGGCAGGTGTCACTCTGAAAAAGCTGGATGCACCGAGCTGAGATCAGGACAACCTGCATCATGAAGGTGCTTGCTATTTATTGCGTTTTTCTTTTAAACAGGGATGAATCCAAATTGTCAAAAAATGCACAGTGCATGAGCAGGCTGTGTTGTAAGACTAGCATTCATATCCCACTATGTTCTTACTAATGCAGGACTTAGCTTATTGGTTACTTACCCAAAGAACTGGGAAGCTGTTGAATGATTTAGCAGTCTCTTTTCCATTTGGACTATAATGTCCATAATATAGGTCTGTAAGAACTATTTCTCTTTGGTGATTTCAGTTGTGTCTGACTGAAAAGGCTGGAGGAAATCTGTCTGTGTTTTTGTAAGTTTTCATACTGGGAAGCGCTTGACTTGATCATACACTGGCTGCAAAAACATTGTGGTTTTCAGCTAGATGTGCAAGCTTAGTGAATTTCTATGCTAATTAAACACCATCTGCAACTGTTTATTAGTATACACATAGATACATTCTGAATTAAATATTAGATGAGTCAGATGGACTTTTAAGAGTTTGCCAGCATAATGTCACTTGTGGTGCTTCACAAAGGTTTTGAAGTTCATTCAAATCCATTTTTTAAGATCAGTTTGGCTTCTAAACCAACTAAATTATTTCAGATAAGATTTTTTTAATGTTAATGAAATGCAGAAAAGGACTTGGTGACTTTTCAAACAGTAAAAATCAACTTTAGTTCCTGCAAGAGTATAGTGGCTGTGAACACTGTGATTTGGCAGCAGAGATCTGGAGTAGGAAAGTATCATCTAACTACTGGCCTGCTAGTTGCTGAAACAAGTCTTGTCTCTCCCATAGAAACACTCTGACATCTCCTGCATAAAGTGTACTGATGCTAATTAGTCCTCTGCTTTCAAATGGAGGTGCCAGTTCTCCGCATCAGTGACTGTAGCAACTCTTATAATTTTGATGAAGGTTAAATCTGCTATCCAATGAGTGGAAATCAGTAGGACTAGTCTAGTACATAGACCCAACCTCTGTAAGTGTTAAGATTATGATTACAGGGTACTTTTAAAGTCTGCAAACCTCATTTTATTTCTTTTTGCTAAGGAGATAAAACCATATTGGGTTTTTTTCAGCTGCCAAAAGCCAGATGGAGTTAGCTAGGCTTTGCCATTGGCTCCACAGAGTGAAATCTCATCCTAGGACTGGGGTTTTTTATTTCAGTAATTGAGAGATCAAATTCCAGAAGCAAAGCAGCCATAAACAAACGGACAAACAAACAAACGAACAAAAAAAAAAAAAAAACACAAAAAAACCCCCACAACAGCAAAAAAAACCCACACAAAAGCAGCTGTTAACTTACACTGAAACCTTGAAAAGCTTTAGATCCTACCCACTGCTTTTCAACTGCTGTCAGATAAGATAGGGCTCTACTAACAGGAAACACAAGATGTTAGTCCTCCCATGTAAACACAACTGTTACATTTAGGCAGTTATTTCATCCATCGTGATCTCTGCTGTGCCATCTGCAGCACAAGTCTATGAAGACCAGTATTCCTTCTCCTGCTTACATTCAGCTAATAGACATTTTCTGTTTTATTTGGTCCATACTACCTGCACAAATATCACAGATGGGAGACACCTAATAGATACGAATGCAACTTACTACAAATCTCTTCTATGTATTCTTTAATTAAAATTGCAGCTACAGAAATTCAATTTAGAATGTTTCTTTTCCCTCTAAAAATATAAATTGTGAAAATATCCATTACCCCATTTATACTATTAACAACTAATTCTGAGAAAAGTGAACTGAATCATTACAAGAGCTCTGTCAATTGTCCCAGTAATGAAACTGAAGGCAAAACAGTACTGTGTGACACTGCATCTTCCACTTTAGGTAATACAGACTAATTTTTGCAGTCAGGGAATTGAACAGGTTCAATGTAGTTTATCAACTCCACAATACTGTTTAGAATCCTGTCTTTCTCCCTGGCTCTGTTGCATCTCGGGAGCAAAGATTTCAGATGGGGCCCATTCAGGACCCACTCTGTACTGCTGTAATATCTCAATCATGGCAGAGGAGCTTATTGTACAAGATGCAGGTTCTGTGTAGATGTAGTAGTAACTGCAAATTTACAAATGTCCTTTAGAAATATTTTATACTAAGTAAGCTGCCTTTTCCAAGTGTGACCTACTTACTGTCTCCAGTAAAACAACTAGGAAAGTAATGGTTTGTGGCTATTTTGCTGCTTCCTATCTGTGTGCTACATTGCTGTCAACCTAAATGCAGAATAGGCACGCATTTGCACCATCTGTAGCAAAGCAAGATGAGTATCCATGTACTGTCAGACTGTCTGAAAATATGTTGCGAAGCAAAATTAAATACTGAAGTTTAAGATTGAGCTAGAGTCCCTGATTTTAATAACATTTTCACCCAACCAACTCATTGTATTTTCAGTATTTTCAGTTCAGATTACAAGATATATGTGTGCATTTAAGTCCTGCAGACAAAATTGTTTAGGGCAATTACTTGCAAGTTTTTTAGTATATACAGCAGTGGGAATGACCAAACTGAATTCTTGTTCTCTTAAAGTAGCAGAATATTAGGTCCATTCATCTCAGTGATGAGCTTTTTACAACACTCTTGGGTTTTGTTACTACGCTTTGCCTTGAAAAACAATTCAGTTGTACATCACTTAGTATCCATGAGCAAACAATGGGTTACAGGTTAAATCAGGTCACTAAAATGCAGAATTACATTAACTTGGATGGTTTTTACAGAAATTGTCCTATGCAGGATGGTCATTTAGCAGAAGAACAGAGACGTTTCAGATCCAAGGTTAGGTGCCAAAAGGAGCCTATTTATTCATGGGTAGAATTGTCTAAGGCCCTGATTTGTGGCCAGTTCTTAGTTTGCCAGAATGAGCTAGTAGGACTTGTGCAGGGACACCCATTCACATAAAGACCAGAGATAAATGAGACTCCAAAAGTAAAACAAGGCTCAAATGGTACACACATGATCTTACTCAGAAGGCCAGACACGCAGATAGAAGTTGACCCTAACACCTCCAGTCTGTGCTATGGGTGACTGCTGTTGTGTCATAAAAAGAGTGTTTTCTGGGAGAAATATCCATTTGCTGGGGTTGCATGTCAACTAGCATGTCCTTTAAAAATACTACATTCAAGCTTCTCCTCAGTATGTGCTGGAAACCAGGCATGATTCTTGTATCATCAATGAATCAATGTTTGTGGACAATTGCTGTTTTGGGACCACTGGGGTTAATAAGCTTCCATATAGTACATTTCAATTGGTCTTAACTCCTGTTACCTGGGATTCAGATTTCAGGGCTTTCCAGGTGATAAAGCTTCATTATTTTATTTACTGTACTACTCATGTCCCCTTCTATCTATTTAAGTCACTTTATGTTTTCAGGAGAAATTCAATAAAGTTAGTGTCTTGTCAATACCTCCAAGAACCCTCTCTAGATTAGAAGAGATGAAGGAAGTAAACTACATCACAGTTATTTCACTCTTCTTTCCTGAATGAGTGATGGAAGAGCTGGAATTACTCCAAAGATTAAATGAAAATGCCTATCTCATCATCCAGAACTGTTTCTACCTTTGTGGCTCTTTTTAACTAGTTCCAGCACTGCAAGCTTGCATGGAAACACTTCTATGTTTATTTTCACAGTCTATTCTGTTCATGTGCACAGCCCAGTGATTTAAAGAACATCTAAATTCTATTCCCCTGCTTATATGCTTAGTGACTTAAATTTTGTATTTACTGATGATTCAACTTTAAAATCAGGGACTGGTATTTCACTGCCTGAATAGAGTTGCAAATCCTACTGCAACAACAGCAAGGAACCTGTTGTATAAGAAAAAATTATTGTTTTCAATGTTTTTACTGCCAAAACTTATTTATTACACTGAAAAATTCCAAAATGTTGACAGTGCTGTGTGCACAGATGAACTATAAGGGTTTTTGACATGGGACAGGTCTGTGAGATTTCCACAGCCTTTCCTATTCAATCATGAAGGGGTTGACACAGCTGTCTTGTTCTGGAACAAAAGCTACCAATTAGGGAAGGAGCCAAGCATTTACAGTAATTTCTTTCAAATTATTTTATGTGCACCTAGGTGGTTCTTCAATTGCAAAAGTGCTGCCTTTCTCATAAGCACGGATTGTTTTGTTTGCTCTGTGCTTCTTAGCAAACAATGATTCTATGGTAAATTATTGGATTGAAGAAAAATGGGAAGTGTTGCAGTGCTGCCACAACACAGAAGGAATATGTAAAATTTTAAAACTTCATAACATTCAAATTCATCCCATCATATCTGCTCTCTCTTATTTTCTCATTTTGTATTTTCTTTCCTCTTAGAATAGCAGACCACTTAGTTTAGGTTTTCCCTAAATATAATTGTCTCTATATTTCTTTTCCTAAATTTCCTCTCATTTGGCCATCCCCTTTCTTCTCCAACGTTATCCATTGACTCACCTGTTCCCTTTGTTCTTTGTTATTACTTGACATCAAGCAGCTTTTCCCTTGAGTTAAACAGGATTATGCGTAGCAAGAAAAAAAATGTTTTCCCCTCTTATATGAACCATCTTGAGGCTCTGTATTAAGTGATGTCCTTTAATGTTTTGTTCTATCAAGCTCTCATTTTTCTTTTCAGGGTAATTTTCCCCTGAAATATTCAGGTACGCCTAACTAAATTATAAATGTCAACATGTACTCTAGAATGAATTACCTGCTTTGCTGAACCAGCCCATTATCTCAAACAGGAGAGTTTCAGGTTGTGTTTGCAGTTGCTTCTGCTTTTTTGTGGAGAAGGGACATGGTCTTTTTTCTAAATCATGTAACGGAGATGCATATGAACAATTTGTATATATTTGTCAGAGGTGAGATTTGAAACCATGCAAGAATTTTCTGGAGATGGCAGGAAAAAAAAGTCACTTTGAGTGAATTTTAATACACCATATATTTTCTCCTGATGTCAAAGTGAAATGGTGGTGAGAAACATCTCCATTTCTAAAACTGTGAATATTCTGTAGCGTTATTAAGATTCTATGAATACACTATGTAAAGAGAGCACTCGGTTGCTTTCTCTGTTCTCATGACTGCTACCCTGATTTTCTCTCTGTCTTCAGTTATCCATTGTCCAGTCAGCAGGCACTGTCAATCTGAGTTGTAGAGAATTATTTATCTTCTTCATGTCTCATCTCCTTCATGACAGAGTGTAAAACGCCTTTCTGGGCAGGCGTGTGCTGCGTTCTCCCTACTGATTTGGTGGTGTTTCCTCTCTCTCCAAACTAAGACAAGATAAATAACTGAATATATTTCAGCTCATTCTTTATCCTCTGAAGAGTTTGAGGTTAACCCTACTGTAAAATAAGAAATGTTCACGTGTAACAGGATATTTTAGAAATACTAAGTACAGCCTGATGCTGCATACATATTCAAATTCAATCCAGACCTTTATACTGGCTTTGAACAGCAGAAGCTCTTCCATCTCTGTGGAGTTTTCAGAATAAGTCCTAAACAAAAAGTGCTCTGGGGGGAGAGAAGGGCTCTCTTTTTTGGTAGGAAAAGGCATTAAAAGAGGAACTGAATATGTTTGCAGATGGGAATAATTTTATGTCCTCTGATAATTTCATCCAATGCTATTTTAAGCTATTTCAGAAGAGTTTTTTACAATAATTCCCATTCTGTGACCTGGCACATTCTCAGTTAATGACTGTGGTTTCTGACCATACCTATTGCTTCTCATTCTAAGGGTAAAATCGACTTGGATCAAATCCATGTGGAGTAAGAAGCTGTTCATGGGGTAGCAGCTCATGCTGACAAAGGTTTATCATTTATATCCAGCTAGGCCTGAAGAGCAAACTCTGGCAAATCTATACTGGCTTAAAGAGGACTATGTAAAGCAAAACAAATTTTTGTGTCAAGGAATTTCCTATACATCTATACAACTTGCTCATCAGGGCACTAGAAAATGCTTCCTTCTGTCTTCTACACAAGTGCTGCCCTTTCCACACATGACAAGTCTATTTCACTTAGATTAGAAAGGGACAGAAATGTGAACAGCTATCAAGGAGCCAGGCAGAGGACCAAATTGTAAGAATTCTGAGTTTTCACTATTAGAACCTGTTATAATGTAGTGCAACCTGCCCCTTGTCCTCCTTTCTATCTCAGTGCTCCTCCCATTTCAGGAATTGTCTAACCTATTACTTTGTTTGCTTTCCTTTGACCAAATCTTCTCAGTATCTAGACATATCCTCTTCTTAGTTGGTCCTTTGATTTGGCAGCTGTTATTAAAGAAAGAATTAAGGAGATTATTATTTCTATAGTAACCAGGCATTTACATGCCTGCGGAACTTGGGAAATCCTAAATGGCAGTTTAGTCTCTGTCTCTCAGTGCGTGAATCATTTCTGAAAATCTGTTTGATAGTCACTACTCTCAGGTAAGACGGTATTACCTGACTGCTTACAGAACTGTAATGTGGTAGGAAAACAATAGCATGCATCATATTAGGGTAAACTGACCCTGCTGAGCCAGAAACTATGTAGAGAAAAGGGACAGGAATGAAAAAATAATCTGTCAAATAAGAATGGAGCTAAACTGAAAGAAATGCCATTTTAAAAGGAGGGCCTTTGACAGAATCTAAGATCAGATAATCTCTTCCTCCTGCCCCTTCCACACCCTACCCCCACCCCTCCACCCTTCTTTGCTTTCTCTCCTGCTGTGCTTTATTCTCCATCTGTTTGTTTTTTTACTTGCTCTCTACCTGAAAATTAGGTTTCTACCCTGCTGGACTGTAATTATTGCTGGCAAGTATCACAGTGTGCTGCAATGATTCTGCTTGCAGAGAAGGTCTGATTTGGCTCAGTGATTACCTAGCACAATTTCCTAGGAAGAATTAGGACAAAGCTACAGTGTTGTTGTTGTTTGTTTTTGTTTTTTTCCTGGAGGTTAATCCTGTTCACACCAAAATACATCAGTAAAATCTCCATGAGGTAGGGGAAAGACCTTTCCTGTTTGGGAAGGGGATCTTGTCTTTTCCTGCCTTTAATGGCAAACCCCATGCCTTTCTCTCAGGCAGGTTTTGTGGAGGCAAATGAGAGGTAGGATAGTGATACGGGGTTTGACTGACAGATCCCAACCACCTGCTTGTGAGGGGAGCCCACCAGAGGTGGTGCTTGCCCAATTGCCCCCAGAAGTGGAAGTAGCTGCCATCGACTGTATTTGGCAAGTAGATCACTAAATTTATATCAAAAGAAATCCAAACATGAGCGTTACATTTAGCAAAAACCTGGATGCCTCTGGACACTGTTCGTGCAGCTCGTTGGTGCAACCTTTATTGGTGACAGCTATGGTTTTGCTTGTCTGTTTCAGCTGTGTTTTAATCTAAAGATTTAACTCTTTCTTCAGGGTGCTGCAAAATGATTTTATATTTCTAAGGGATGTTAACGTCAGCTTCTATTATATTTCTAGAGAAGAGAAGAAAAACATATTTTAAAAAAGGCTTGCTGTTGGAAGCCACAGTTGTTAACTTACATGCCTCAGGCAACTACCAAAAAATTTCATTTCAGGCCAATAAATACTGAGGAAACACTGAGGAAAGAAAGGAGAAAATTGAAAAACGACCAACCTGAAAACACCCAAGGTGGTGGCAGAGAAGCAGAAAAACTGGCTATTTTAAAATAACTGAGTTTAAAATAATAAAAAAAAAAAAAAATTTAAGCTACCAACTACATGGAAGTAATAATGCAGCCCAAATCCCTTGTAGAAAACAGAATACTTGACCTTTGGATTTTTTTTCTTCTTTGAACATGGATTGTTTTTTAGCTCAAAAGAAATAGCTGAGTAGGGTAAATTACAGGCTTTTTTCTCTCTAATACAATTTCATTATACACATAAAATAGAAAACCATTTTATAGATACAGTTTGAAGAAGTTCAGCGTAATGAAAATTTCTCAGTTTAAGGTAATCTTCCCTTTTTCACAGGAATGCAAAAGAAGTGGTAATCTGAATACTGCAACTCTTACTCCTTGTTTTATTTTGGTAGGATGAGCAAGCCTTAAGCATGTATTACTTTTTAATCTCAACTTCCTGCAGTTTATTTTTTTGTAATTAAATGTCCTGGATTTCATATACACACCTTACTAGGTTTTTTAATTTATTTTTTTTTCACTGAAATTGTACAGAGGCTAGGATTCAACAACAGACTTAAAATGGACTTCAGTAGGTCTTATTAAAGGTGAACAGCTCTTAGAAACTGTCTCCTCATTTTCAGAAGAAAGACTTTATTTTATTCTTAGTAATGAGCTATTAAGTAGGTTTCTGAGTCTTTAATTTACTGTTATTTTTGTATTTCATTCATTCATCCAGCAAGAGCTAGCTGGGAATAGATTTTACTGACCCAGATATTTTCCTTTAGCACAGCAGCTTTATACACTTTAGTGTATAAAAGCCCATTCTAACAGGGCTCTAGTCAATGTCCTATTTAACAGCATGTGTGTGTGGTTTCTCAGTTCTCTGTGGTGATTTACCCACCAGAGTACCTGTGAATGGCAGCTAGCAAGATGTCAGATACATTAATGAGACATGAAACGAGATTAGTACATTGCAAACATACGTTTCTATCTGTTAAATAGTGGAAAGGAAGTCACCAAAGAAACACATCTCCTCTAAGACAGACAGATAGGTGGCATGAGACCTAGAATCATAGAATCATAGAATCTTAGGGGCTGGAAGGGACCTCGAGAGATCATCTAGTCCAACCCCCCTGCCAGAGCAGGGTCACCTAGAGTACATCACACAGGAACGCATCCAGGTGGGTTTTGAATGTCTCCAGTGAAGGAGACTCCACAACCTCCCTGGGCAGCCTGTTCCAGGGCTCTGTCACTCTTACAGTAAAAAATTTTTTTTGGATATTCACCTTGAACCTCCTATGCTCCAATTTACACCCATTACCCCTTGTCCTATCACTGGTCATCACTGAGAAAAGCCTAACTCCGTCCCCCTGACACTCACCCCTTACATATTTGTAAACATTGATGAGGTCACCCCTCAGTCTCCTTTTCTCCAAGCTAAAGAGACCCAGCTCCCTCAGCCTTTCCTCATAAGGGAGATGTTCCACTCCCCTAATCATCTTCGTAGCTCTGCGCTGGACTCTTTCGAGCAGTTCCCTGTCCTTTTTGAACTGAGGGGCCCAGAACTGGACACAATACTCCAGATGTGGCCTCACCAATGCAGAATAGAGGGGGAGGAGAACCTCTCTTGACCTACTAACCACACCCTTTCTAATGCACCCCAGGATGCCATTGGCCTTCTTGGCCACAAGGGCACATTGCTGGCTCATGGTCATCCTCCTGTCTACCAGGACCCCCAGGTCTCTTTCACCTACACTACTCTCCAGCAGTTCAGCCCCCAACCTGTACTGGGACATGGTGTTGTTCTAAGTCCCTCTGAATGGCAGCACAGCCTTCTGGTGTGTCAGCCACTCCTCCCAGCTTAGTGTCATCAGCAAACTTGCTGAGGGTACATTCTATACCCTCATCCAGGTCGTTGATGAAGATGTTGAACAACACCGGTCACAGTACTGACCCCTGTGGGACTCCACTAGTCACACACCTCCAACCAGATTCTGCCCCATTGACTACAACTCTCTGGCTCTCTGCTAGAGACATTGAATATTTTATATTATATTATATTATATTATATTATATTATATTATATTATATTATATTCATTATATTATATTTATTATATTATATTATACATACATTATTTATGTAAAGGCTGCATAAGTACTTTAGGATGTGTCTCTATTTCCTCATGCCTCACACAGCAAAAATCAAAGGATGCTGGAAAAACTATGAAGTATGTAAAAGTACAGAAGTAAATCCACATTTTAGGAAAAATTACTGTCTTCTTATAACTGTATTCATAAAATGCAGAAATAAAATTCATACTTTCTTTCTGGAAAGGTCCTAGCACAAGGCACTAGGATTTCATCCAGCAACAAATTGTGGTTTTCTGCCACTCTAAGTGTTTTCCTAAGGTTTTTTTTTTGGTTTTTTTTTTCATTTTTTATTCACATGTATATGTGACAGAAAAAACAAAGGAGGAGAATTTGGGGATGCATTTCCAATAGAAGTGAGAAATGGTGGAGGGAATGTGCAGCCCTCTTCCCTAATGAATCATTGAAGTACAACAGCAGCCTAACATAACATGAATAAGCAATTCAGGCCTGTTTGAGATACTCAAAGTTCTTCATGGGCAGCTAGTCTGGGACTAAAAACAGCATTGGTAAGCCTCCAGTCCCACTGCCTTGTCCCTGGGACTCAAGGAGAACAGAAGCTGCATCTATGTGGTTTGATGATACAAATGGTTCAGCACGCCAGCATGCTACAGTTTTAAACTGTTGCCCGATGGTCTAACGATGTCAATTCAGAGGTACTTAACTCTCGTCACTCCTTCCCCTTCTCCAGCACTGCTTGCGGCAACTTGAGATGCCCCATTTAATTGCTCAATCATCCCCGTTCGGATCTTTGGGTCCCTGCTCAGATCTTCATGTCCCTGTTCGGGCGCCATTTGTTGCGAAGGCGATCGGCGAGGAAAGTTTTGCTTTATCAATCATATTGATTGCTTGCATTCTTCCCTCGCCGATCGCCTCCACAACATTAAACCTCATCTTCCAAAATATATTCTGCAGAGCCATGAGTGCTGAAATCATAGAATCATAGACTGCCAAGTTGGAAGGGTCCTTAAGGATCTTCTGGTCCAACTTTTCTAAATAAAACTATAGTTTATATGAGATGGCTCAGCACCGTGCCAAGCTGACACTTTAAACTGTCCAGTGTGGGAGAATCTGCCACTTCCCTTGGGAGACTCTTCCAATGTTTGATTGTCCTTATAGTGAAAATTTTACTTCTTGTGTCCAATCGGAATCTCCCCAGGAGCAACTTGTGCCCATTATCCCTCGTCTTTCCCAGGTGACTCCTTGTAAATAGGGAGGCTGCACCTTCTTGGTAGCCACCCTTTAAATACTGGAACATGGTAATAAGGTCTCCCTGAAGCCTTCTTTTCTCAAGGCTGAACAAACCCAGCTTTCTCAGCCTCAGCGAAGATACAAGGTCAACAAGACTTACCTGAAGAACACCACAGGTCAGGACTAAGATTTTTATTGATCAAGATAAAGGTTGTATCAACAGTGTGACAAAACTGGCGTCTCACCTAGTAACAGTGCAATCCTATTTTAGATCCTTCACTTTGTGAATGAACAAAAATATTGGTCAGGTTTCAGGGCAATAGTGGAAAGAAGAAGCCATCAGTCTTCTCAAAACTATGGGAAACCATGACAGGGAAAAGACCTGCCTATGAAGTCCAGACTGATAAAAATCTGTATCACCAGTTTGGGAGGCAAGAGTTCAAAGAATGACTACCTATGAAAAAATTCTCAAAAACCTGCATGAGGAAGAGTAGTAAAGTGCTGAAGGTTGTCCAAAATCCTCTTCAAGACCTGTGGCAGGAAACAAAGCAGCTGTGGATAGTTACAGTTAATCTTAACCAAAAGAAGAGGCTGAACATGGTGCATTCAGAACAGGCAAAAGTGCACAGTGTCAGCTGAGTCTTTGAGCTTCTAAGCTTGCAGCATTTTGAAATTTAGTATCATGATATTTTGCCTTCATTCTATCTAAAGTTCTAGTTCAGTCTTGGGCCAAACCTCAAAAAAACCTCAAAAATTATGACAATTCTGGTATGAGTCTGAGCACTGCTTCTATTTCCATCTTTTTTTCCCAATTATTTATCTTCTTTTTCTTTATATTACTACTTAAATTACACTAGACCTCTTGAAAAATTATAAAGTGACAGTTACTGTGGGATTACAGCCTTTGTCTTCTAATGTAGCTAAATCATATAGTTTCATTTTATTTTCTAATAGAGCAGTAACTTGGTCTGCTGAAGTGGGTTTATTTTTCTGAGGCATGCAAGGAAGATGTATGATAGAGAAGTTGGAAATTCAGGATTACATGTGGTCCAACACAGAAAAAGTGCTTCCCTTAGTTTTCCTGTGGTAATTAGCTGTTCAGTGCTTGCAATCTATATGATGCATTTTTTATCAAGCTGAGCATTCACTGAGCATGTGTTTAGTTTGAGATTTACTTTGTTCTTCCACTGAACTCCTGTTGTTTAGTATTTTCAATCCCTGATGTGCAGACCTTGGGCCTTAAAGGAGAAGGGCATTTTACTATGTGGTGGTGCCTCCAGGTGCAGTGTTTGCTGATCTGCTTGCCAGGCTGTCATGCTTCCCTGCAGTGCTACCAAGGTGCTGTACTATTGTCACTGATGTCAAAGTGTCTTACCTTCCCTTGAACCTCCTGGAGCCCTAGGGTCAAGTGAAGGTAGAATAGGTGCTACAGAAGAGCTAAAATGGATTTCTTGGGATATAGTCTGTAGGGCTATTTCAGCTGGCTAACGGAAGCTTGTCACCAAAGTGTTGTCTTAGCCTCGATATGCTGTTGAATATGAACGTAAAATATGTTTACACAATTCCTATTTAAAGGTACCACGTCATTAAGAAAAAAGAAAAATCAGGCAGTCTGTTCTGGAGAATGGGAAAAGAAAAACAGGTAATGGGTATTCAGATCAAAATGGTGATGCAGGTTTCATTAGTAAAGGACAGGCACTATTAAAGAGCTGCAGTCTCAGTTGCTTCACAAGAAGCAGAGGCCCAAGAGCAGCTATTGCCATGACAACAAACAGAGCCAGGGCATTTACACTCCTATATGTTTCAGTGCAGTCTTAACCAAGAATGAAACTGTCTTGAAAGAACAGTTACATTATATTCACGCTTATTCTTTACTAATTGTGTATCTCACCTTAGTGCCTCAAATCTTATATTTTATAGTGGTAGGTCACTGACCATACCTGGCTAATGATGTTTCTGGACCTGTTAGAAGCCTGGTTCTTAGATTATGTTTCTAACTTCCTGCTATATAAAATAATGAGGTCGACTTGGTGCTAATTTGGATTGAAAATATCAGTTCAATGCTGTATGCCATACATTAGGTCCATGACCTAAAATGCACCTAATTCTTCCTGCTAGTGTATTTGGAACACTAAATCTAATGTTACTATAATAATACAAGAAATATTACTCTGGTTTCAATAAAGTTATTGTCTTTTAACATTGCAGATCACAGTATTTCGCATGGGATCAGAAGGACACCAGGATATTGATTTAGCTATCCTGACAGCATTACTAAAAGGTAATGGTGTTTCACTTCATGGTGAGTCTGTATCAATCCAAATTAACTGTGTCTGTTATGCTGAAACCTGCATTTATTTACAATATCTAGTGCATGGAGGGCAGAAATCTATACTGTGAAACTGAAGTATACTTCTTGCTCTAACTGCTGTATACAAATCCAGCTCTTTCTTTAATGCCTAAAATAGGTAGTTTTTCCTTTCCGAGTGTGTCACGAGAAACACCAGTGGTGACTCCCAAGCAGGTACTTGTGAAGATTAGAACTCATCAGAAGACAGTCGAAGACTTGTCAGACATAGGCTGTGTTGGTGGCTAGTAAGAGCCTCCAGAAGGAGGTTATCTCCCTTTAGATAAAACGGGCACTATTGTCAAAGCAAAAAGTAAAGTAAAATAAAATACTAATGCTACTACTAATAATAATAATACATATATGTGTATTTGCTTGGTATTCAAAAGGTAATGGGAATTACTTGTTTCAGCGATCAGTTTTCTTCTCAGTGTCCTCCTGTGCTGGCTTACAAAAGCTGTATGAAAAGAAAAGGGAGGACATCTGAGTAACTTTCACCTAAGCAAGCAGAACCTATTACACAATTCTTAATCCCATTTCAGAACTGTTATTTCAAACATTTAAAACAAAAATCTGAAGAAGAGGAGCAAACAAACACAGGCCACTTAAAAAATGTGATTGCAAGCTAGTTACTACCAGCCAAGGAAATGAGCTGGAATTATTATGCTCTAGTAGCTTTTGGTTTTTTTACGTTTCTGCAGCATTACTTTCTCCACTTCTTTTGTTCATTTCACTCAAGATACCAGTAGTTTGTCTTGCAGGTGACATGACAATTTTAGCCATCTGCATAATTATATCTCAAGGCACTTAAGACGTCATGACACAGAAACAATGTGAATCAAGGAGAAGAAAAGAAAAATAAATTCATGCAAAGCAAAGGTTAAGAATTATATCTGTTACCAAATTCCTCTTTTCTATTCTAAGGAAATATTTTAATTGCAGATTTCATTTTTTATCTTAAGTATAACTGGATCCTTCATTATCCTCAGGGTTAGGTGTATTCTCTTCACATTTGTTCTTAAGACAACCAATGAAACTACTGCTCTTGGTTTCTATTAGTAAGATACAGGTTGTCTTAAACATGTGATTCCACTTTTTGTAGGTGTATTTCCAAGGTCTGAATCCCAACATAGATCCCTGGAGTTTTATCAGCTTGAACTCTGCCTGTTGGAAGAAGAAGAAAATAACTCATAGGCATTGGAATGATTGTTTTCTGTTTGAAAAGTTCCTTTGCAGTATTTACATGAGCAACTGCACTATGATTGCAGTCTGGGAACATGATTTGTCTTCTCTGGTCTGGAAACATACATTTTGCAAGTGTCTAATCAGTCCTATCATCTCCTTAGTAAAATAAAATTACCTTTCCTCTTCATAATAGTAGCGAAAGACATTATAGGAAACTTCCATTTTCACGTCTTCTCATGCTTGTCTGACAATCTTGATTTGGTAATCTGTTGATGGCAGCAGCATGTGTGTCTTGCTCAAGAGCCAGAGGAACTAAAACTTATACTTCATCTTTCCTGCTCCTCAGCACTTTCTGATTATGAGGATACTCAAGATTAGATTTATCAGATGCATCTTGTTAATCTGAATGTTCTGATCACAAGAAATGTAAGTTAATGTAATATTTTAATCAGTGTGTGCAAATATGAGATCTCTTGTCTCAGGCTAGTCAGCTGTCCTTATCACACTGTGTACAAAGGTCCAGGTACACCCTGAAAGAAATGAAAGAATCTTTCAGAAAAGGCTTTTCTGTAAATGTACCCCACCAGGCTGATGGATAGCTCAAGAATTCGAAGGTAGCAATGCTGATCCCCTTGTCTGTTGATTTACTGGTAAGCAGATAAGACTGGAACTGAGTATCTTGAAATTCATGTTTAAATTCAGGATTTAATCTCTTTCACCTCTTCAGCACTGTGTGCAAGGGCTCAGATAAAAGTATGAAACTGGTGAGTGATTATTGATTACTTTTTATCAGACTCACTGATGTGGATTTTGCAGTTCTTGCTAGCCAGTTAGAAGTGCTCACCAGCTACTTGCCCAACCTGCTCTGGTGTGAGTGATTTGTTCAGGGAGTAGGAGGAGGACAAGTGCTGGGAAACACAAAGAATTATTTCCTGCTTGCTGTGTAAAATTTGCATGAGTTAGTCTCTTTTCAAACTACATCAGGCACACTGCCAGAGCAGGAACTCTCCCAAATAGGATATTCCACAAGCCCCAAACCCTGCACAGAATATGAGAGATTACTTCCTTGTTTGTTTTCATGAGTCACTTGTTTAATCTTGTCAGCAGATCTATCTTTCTTGGAAGTGATCTCAAATAAACTAGAGAGTGGCATCCAAACTGATTATCAATTTACATTTCATGGATGTCACAACAGCATATGGCTTGTGAATTCCTTTAATCTATTTAATTTAAAGAAACATGCAAGTATGGGAAGTAAATTGCCAATTGCATGAATTTGTAGCAAATAATTCACTGATACAGTTTAACTGTTTGTGCTCTCTTAACGTGAACAGTTGGAACTCAAACAGTAGTGGATTTTGTGCTTTTGCAGCTTCTAATAGAGCAGAAGGCATATGACAGCAAAGTTAAAGACAGCATATGAAGGTGTTCTAAAATATAATTATTTTGAGTGGTGTCAAAGATCCTAGTTCACAAAGCTGTTGCAATGTCTGGAGCATACTAGCAGCACCAGCCATGTTTCAGCTGGTGCCCCACGAACCCTCCCAGTGCAATTGTTAGCATTGGGAAAGATGTGCTGTGTGCTATCTGCATTCTGAAATACAACTGCCATGTAATGGTCTTGAGATAAACTCTGTTAGGCTAAGGCAGATGTGATGTCTCTGCATACTTTCCAGCCTGTGAATAAGTCATGACTCATACTTACTGAACAGCCATCATGTACTATCAGATAGTCCTGGAAGACAGTGTGATGTTCTGCCAACTATGAAATCACTGACAGGGAAAGATTTCAGAGTTAGCCCAGATATCTGGTTATGGCCCTTTTAGTCGTTGTTATCGGCTTAGTTATTGTCAATTGGTTCTGTTAATGCCAAGATGATGCTTGTAGCAAATGCAATGGAAATGCAGCTTTTTCAACAGAGCTGCTGAAGCAGGAGACAATTTGAGACCTGCTGAGATGCACAGCAGAAAGTTAATTTGGATTACTATTTTCCCTAATCTAAATCTTCAAGTTATGATTCAAAGAGGATACTGACATGCTTAGAAGCACTGTGGAAATGATTCTCCAACAATCATTTCTGTCTAGATAGAGAAGTTTTGTGTCTTTACAGGTTTCCAGATTCCTGAGCACTAAGTGCTATAGACTGTCCAAGGAGAGTCCTTTAGATTTACACTGATCACAGTAAACTTTAGCCAGCATATGAAAGCCAGTAGCCTTCCATAATCTGGGACCATGCAAGGGCACAATGCTCTTTGTCTGACATGTACCCTGGCTCATCTAGGCTATACAGTCAGGTTTATGGTCCCAGGCATTATATTCAAGAAGTATGGCAGTTCTTGATGCAATACCAAGACCACCTGGCTTTTTACCAGAAGAATATATGCAAGATATCTAAGCCCTTCTGGATGGTTGCTTAAGAGTATAAAGTTAACAGCTGCAGGAACTAACAGTTGTACCAGATCTCCTTGTTCATTCAACTTTGCATGATGCTTGTGTTGTCTGTCTATATCCAGAAATACCTAGCCTGCCAAAATACTGCCAAACCAATGCGTTGCACCCCAAATGCAACTTTTCTTCTAGAAGCAGCTGACAGAAAGGAAGAGTCTCACATTAGTCATATTGTCTTAAAACATATCTTATGCTCAGCCAGACACCAGGATACTGAGTAAATGTTACATAGAAACTAGTCACAGTGCCTAAAGCACTATTTAAAGCAGTAATTATGCTATGGTAGTTAAAATAATACAACACAACTGAGCAGATAGTCTTTGCATGAAACAGGATGAAACAGAAATGTGGGGAGAGGAAATGCTAATTTGTATCACTGACAATATTAAGGGTCTAAAAAGTGGTTCCAGTATGATCAGAGAATCAGAGAATCTTAGGATGTGTGAGATTAGAAGGGACCTTTCAAGATCATCTACTCCAGTCCCCCAGCAATGTGCGGGGACCTTTTTAACTAGATCAGGTTGCTCAGAGCCTTGTCAAGCCTGACCTTGAATGTTTCCAGGGATGGGGCCTCCAGCACCTCTCTGGGCAACCTGTTCATTGTTTCACCACCTTGATTGTAAAGAAATTCTTCCTAATGTCTGATCTAAATCCAACCTGCTCTAGTTTAAGAACATTGCCCCTTATCCTATCACTACACATCATTGTAAAAAGTCCCTCCCCAGCTTTCCTGTAGTACCCTTCAGGTACTGGAAGGTGCTCTAAGATCTCCCTGGAGCCTTATTCTCTCCAGGCTGAACTATTCCAACTCTCTCAGCCTGTCTTCCTAGCAGAGATGCTCCAGCCCTCTGATGATTTTTGTGGCCCCTCTCTGGACTCTCTCCAACAGGTGCATGTCCTTGTGTTGAGGGCTCCAGAACCAGACACAGCTCTCCAGGTGGCGTCTCACAAGAGCAGAGTAGAGGGGCAGAATCACCTCCCTTGACCTGCTGGCCATGCTTCTTTTGATGCAGCTCAGGATATGATTTGTCCTCTGGGCTATGACTCCACATTGTTTGCTCATATTCAACTTTTCATCCACTAGGACCCCCAAGTCCCTTTCCACAGGGCTGCTCTCTATCACATCATCCCCCAGCCTGTGTTGATAATGCGGGTTGCTCCCACCCTGATGCAGGGCCTTGCACTTGGTGATCCCTGTGTTGAGTTGATGAGAACAGTAGTTATTAACGCTACCTTACCTTTTGATTTCCCAAATATCCTTTGGTTTAGATTTGGGTACATTGCAGTGAGCAAGATGAGTCCTAAAAGGGTCACTTTTTGGATTATTCTTGCTGGCTCAAGTCCATGCTCTGTGGCACTGAATGCAATCAAAAAATGCTTGGAAAGAGACAGTATCTTAAGAAAGGCCACTTCAGATTTGTTCCAAAGGAGTTTTTCTTACATTAGCAAAATTATTTTTATTTCTTCATACTGGATAGATTTCCACCTGAAATAGCATGAATAATTCCTTTTTCATTTGAGTCAAAAGTCATCAGTCTAGCCTGGAATAAAATAAATTAAATGACATCCACAGCTGCTTCGTACAAAATTTTACAGCTTTTACTTTCCTTCTCCTTTTATATAAAGCCAGTGTAATTCACATTCACCTGAGAACCATGTGGGGATGACAGAAAAGAGGAGAAGGCTGCAAGGGCTTTCAAGTAATAAACCTAATTCTGGGAGCAGTCATCCTACCATGTGCAACAGAGCCCCAGCATACAAACCTGTACTGCCCAGTCTACACCCTAGCTGATGGAGTAGGACCTTAATTACAGGAATCTTTTGAGAAACCATGCATTTACTTCAACTCAAATGTTTGCAACTCTCTGTGAGACAGTGAAATGAGGAAGCACTGAGCATAATTTCTGGGACTGCACCTGTACCCACAGGAAAACTTATCCACTGGTGGCAGCCTTAAACACCATGGAAGGAGTTGGGAGGGACAGAGGCTGAGCCATGGCTTGCTTTCCCCACTGCTCAGTAACTGAAACAATAAGTATGCTCCAAAAAAACCCCAACAATTCTGATGAGCTGTCCCTGGGTTTTGGAGTTCACCCAAAAACAGCCTCTTCTGCTGCTCACCAGACAGCTTGCCTGAGCACCTGCTGAAGCGCTTGCTTCTCCTGCAGGCACATGCATGGGAATGAGGAGATCCAATGACATTTTGAGAGATTCTGTTGTTTGCTTCAGAAAGGGGAAAACACTATTTGTTCTCTGTACTTAATTTACATTATCACACCAACTGTAGGTAGTTTCTTTTCTGTTTTTATAAATAAAACTGCTGAGACATTTTTGCCCTTCATAAAGGTCAGTATTTTCTGTTCTTGAATGTTGCCTGTTGCTTGTGTGAGAAATTCAAAGATTCAGATGTTGCTGGCATCCCCCATGAGGTTTTTTTGTGAGGGTTTTTGTCTGTGTTTTAGTATATAACAATGAAAGATGCATTTTACACAAAGGGCTGTTTCTGTTACTTCTTAGTCACAGAAAAGTCTAATGTTTTCATTCTTCTCTTCATGTTTTTCTATCGTTCTGCTCCTTCATCACCTACCTTCTAATCAGAGCTCATTTCTATAATAAAATGAAAGTGATCTGGAGGTCCCGGATAATTACTGTATACATTGCCAAGTATTTAGCCAAGCTTATGGCAGTGAACTGACTGCAAAGTTGAGAGTTGTGAAATTATACCATGGGCTAAGCCCCCTGAAGTTCTGCTGAACTGATCCTTCACAGAGAATTTCAGCAGCCAGTGTGTTACACGTTACATTCTCTGTGCCTCCAATTTCAGAGTGCACTTTCAGCTGAAACAAGTGTATAATTTTGAATAATACTGAAATGGGGACAGAGATGCTTTGAGGGAATGAGAAGCTCCTGTTTGTCCTCACTCCACCAGTATAAGAATTAAGAAAGACAAGAATACAGTGAAAGTGTCGGGCCTTTAAAAAATGGGCCTTTATACAATCACCTAATCACTGCAAGCAGTTATGCAGTTGATCAGTTCATTCTGGCCAGTTCTTGTGACACAAGAGCACAAACACTGTTTTGTTATTACAAATCAGCTAGTAACTGTAAAATCCTCAGTGAAACGTTTAAAAAGCACAACAGGGCAGGAATGTCCCCCCGTGTCCATTAAAACTACAGGGAAAAATATATCCTGCCTTCCAAAAAACAGACAGCTCCAAACTCATCTTATTTAATTTGGATATAATAAAACATGACACCAGCTTTATAGCATGCTTTCTTACATGAATATTGCATATAGGAAGGAAAATTTGTCCCACTAAGACCCCTCAATTGAAACAGATAGCGGAGAAATACTTATGCTTGTACAGGATCCCCACCTTATCAGGTGGGAATGCATAAATTGCATGACTGTTAAGATCAGTGAGTTCTCTGTGAGCTGAATCTGCTGACAACTGCTAGAGGCACATGTGTGTGTATGTGTGCGCTGGTGTGCATCTCATTCAGCATCCCTCCTGGCTCCTGCTCTTGCCTCCTGTCCCAGAGGAGGAAAACTCATTCATTCCCCTGCAAGTTGCGTCTATTGATATCATGTGTATGCACTGTATATTTCAAGGGGAATTTGAGAAAATAAGTGATGTTTATGAGACAGTCTGAGAGCCATAGTTTCAGACTGGAGAACCCGTATCTCATTACAGTGATAATGAAAGGTTTGGTTTTGTTTAATATGAAATCAGTTGCAGAAATTACATGTGAGAATTTTTTTTGACAAAGTGGAATTGCCATAGGGATCTGTTGAATGAATCTAAAATTTGTCTTGTTTCTTTTTTTTCTCCTCCCTGCACCCCTGTCTGTGCATACAGGAGCTAACGCGTCGGCTCCCGACCAGCTGAGCCTGGCACTAGCCTGGAACAGAGTCGACATCGCCCGCAGCCAGATCTTTATTTATGGGCAGCAGTGGCCGGTACAGTATAACACGGCATCTTCTACTGAGAACTCTTTAAACCCTACACATTAACCCATTCTGTTGGTGGAGGTGATTTTAACACAGTTTAAAATATACTGAGTCATGCTGCCAGCCAAACACAGAGTTCCCATGTCAGCTACTGAAGGCGGACACTGTTACAAAGATGTTATTGTGTTCCTTATTCAAGGCAATAGTGACATCTAGCGATGCCAAAACACTGAGAGACCACACCTTCAAAGCAACGAGGAAACTGCTCTTTTTTACTGTCAAGTAGAGAGATACTGCAATCTGAGAAATGCAAGCATCTATTTACAGCCTTATTACAATGTTAGAATATAAATTAAAGGAAAGGCAAAACTTTGTGCTCTTCAAGCCACATGCTTTTATAAAAAAAACAATGAATTTGACAATTATTTTATGACAAAAATTTGCTGCACAAATTTTGGGGGTCATCAAGTGGACCAAGAGAGCTGAGGAGCAATGCTACTGCAGAACTGCTAGAAGTCCTGAGGTTTCAAGCCTGAGATGGTGTTGATTTCTTGCCCGGTGCTCTGCTGCATCAAGCTGACTGCTTCATGTCAGCCTCATCATATGCCCAAGCTGCCAGCTGTGGAGACACGGTGGGCAGAGCTTCCCTGTAGGAGAGAGAGGGTTATGAATAGGGGATAAGTGCACACTGTGTGGGGTAAAGGAAGAGTAGTCAACTCCCAATTTGTGCTGCATTTCTTGTGCTAGTAGAAGTCCCCAGGTAAAAAACAGAAGGACCCTGCCTTTAACTGTATCTCCTTAAACCCCACCATATCTTCATTTGGAATGCTTAATTGGATCACAATATTAACTATTGTGATGTTTGTTTTGCTACCATCATGAAAATGTTATACATTGTCGTTACATGAGCATTTACAACTTGCAACTAAAGGAATAGCTTCTGTTTAAATATCTGGCTTTAAATGTAGTTTCTTGGGCTTGCAGGCCTTTAAAGTAGTTTCAAAAATCTTTGTCTTTTCACTTATGGATTGAACAGAACTATTTATCTTGTCTTCAGTAATGCGCACAACCATGCTTCAAAAATGTAGGAGGGATTGTAATGGGACAAAACTGTCCTTATAATTATCACTCCATCACCACACCATAGTAAAAAATTTGTATAAATGCTGAAAGCTGCAGTCATTTTGCAAGATAAAAGCTGACAGTATGAGATGATTTCTAATCCTTCTATTTCTCCACAAACCTGCAAGAGAGAGAAAAGAAGAAGTTTTGCATAAGAAGACCTCTTGCATTTGGCCTTTCAAAAAAATGCTAATTGTGAAGATATTTCTGCCTCTCCGGTGTCAGAGTTTCCCTGAGTGACCACATCACAAACAGGAAAAAGCTAGTAAAGACCAAATTAAGTGAGACTGTATGCACATAACAAATATACCCAATACAAATTAAATGCTTGTCAGGAAAGCAAGAAATAATGAGATGGTGAATAGTGCAGCAGTGTGGTGACCATTCTCCTGGATCCTAATCTGGATTTCCTGGAGTATCTTAGTGTTAACACTCTGACACTTATTTTAGAAATGCTTCCCTGTATCAGATTAACCAATACAGACTAAAACTGTGAATATTCCATTCACTTCATGCTTAGCAGAGCAATCCTCAGAATTTTGTCAGAATTTTGCCAGACTTGTGCCAGGGTAACCAGACAGCCTGCACTGCCCAAGAACAGCCTGAATTAATTGCTTGCTTTGCAGGTAGGCTCCCTTGAGCAAGCAATGCTGGATGCACTGGTGTTGGACAGAGTGGATTTTGTGAAATTGCTCATAGAAAATGGAGTAAGCATGCACCGTTTTCTCACCATCTCCCGGCTAGAAGAATTGTACAATACGGTAGGGCCAACCTAAGGCAATTTTTTGGTCTCTGTATTCATTGTTATAGCTTCCTATACAATATGATATTGTAATACCATATTACAATGATGCGATGATGCACAAGGCAGCCAACAGCTGCTGCAGAAATTTTCCATGTCAGGAGTCCACATTGTCTCTTAGCTTTGTGTCTCATATAATGGAACATGCTATGTCTTGCCCACCTAATCTGCTGTACAGATTTTTTGTAAAACAGGGATTAAGCCCCACACAACATCATCTGATTTCTGGTCATTGTAATTCCAAAACGATAGACCTGAGATTCAAGTGGATGACACTGGCTAAAAGACAGTAACAGGCAAGGTAGGACCTGTAGGATGGTGATAGGTGGCTCCTGATAGTATAAGTCCTTGTGTTTTCAGAAAATTCTTGCAACTGTTGATCAAAATCAGCCACTAAAAAACAAATAGAATCAAACTTCTTGGAATAATATTCTGAATTTAGACATGAAACCTGAATATTTCAGGAGGTCTGTTACAGTGAAGGACTTCCCCATGTCCTCACTAAATGTTCCAAATGCGAGTTTTGAATTTTAAAGGCTTGTTTGCAAGTTTTATAATTTTGCCTGTAAAATTAACATCAAACCATACAGGTTCCAACAGGTTTCTGAGTTATCAACTACAAAACACATTCTAGCATTCACATCATTATTGTTCAGAGATGAAAGAACCAGTAAGTTCAAATTATTTAACTAATCTAAAAGTATTATCTAGTTTTTAGGATTGCTAGTGCTGTCTGTTGGAGAGAGGTTGTGATATAGTGTATAACCTTTTTCAAAAGGTTTTCTTCTGCCAGTTCTTTTCAAAGCCCTGCCATCATAAGCTGGCACACTGGTCTATTATCCCAGTTTCATGTGTTTCATACTGATGGTGACCAGAAGTCAGTCTTTCAAAAATATCAAATATGAAAAGAATTGACTAAATTTCTGCAAAATATACAGGAATAGGTATCCATGGCATCTTTGAGACAGATTCCTATCTGATCTTTGATCAGCTTAAGCTTTGCCGATCAACTAGCATCTATGTATTAAGAACAGAAAGCCTGTGAGCTTTCTTTCTTCAGAGATAAAGAATTGTAGTTCTTGTACCAAAGCCAGTTTTTACAGAGTGTGACTTTGAGAAAAGTCTTCAGTTCTACAGCTAAAAGAAGGCCTTTTGAACAAATTTATTGTTAGCTATAGAAATCACCATAAATTATTCATGCAAGAGTTCCAGAAATTCCCAGGCTGGGAAATGCCTGAACTACCTATTATGATATACAATCTAATGCATCCATAATAGTCTTACCATCAAAAAAATTAAAAGGCAAATTAAAAAATACTAGATTTCAACATGAGGCCTAAGAATTATAAGGGAACCTACAAACCAGTGAATATGACTTCTTTCATGGAAATTTTGTAAAAAATGTAATAAAGAACAGAATCAATAGACAAGAAGGTCCATTTTATGTCAAGAGAGAGTTTACCCAGCTTCTGTAAGAAAATGCTAAGCCTTAGAAATTTACTACCATTCCTGATGTCAACATGCAGGAGAGTAAGGATGTTGCACTTAGTCCCCCTGTTTTTGCAAAACCTGTTGGACAATATTTGGAAACATCAAAGGTTATTGAAGAAATTTAGCTGTCATAACATAGAAGATAAGCTGCACTTGTGGTTTAAAAACGACTTGAAGGATAGAAAATATAGAGTAGGAATGTATAGCCTGTTCTCACCAGAAAAGAATGTTATGACCAGGGTCATCCAAGACCATGTCCTGGGACCACTGCTGTTCAGCCTGTTTAGAGATCATCTGAAAAATACTAACTACTAAAGGGACAGTGTTTGCAGGTGTTTTAACATCATTCTGAGTATGTGAATCTGAAGTAGCACATGAAGAATTGCAGGAGGCTAATCATGCTCAGTGATGGGGTTACATAAAATTATGTGTTGGTAACTGCAGAGCAGTGTACATATGGAAACACCGACTCTGCATGTATGCGGTGGTCTCATCTGTCATCAGTTACAGCCAAGGAGACCTCCCACAGAAGTTTCTAAAAATATCAGCAAGTCAAAAATACAACATAAAGGAAAGTACTTTTCCATACAACATATGATTTTGGGAAATATAAAAATGTTGTGCATATCAGATGAAATCAAAAGAAGATTGGACAAATTCACAGACTGTGCGTGCTGCTAGTGGCTTTCAGACTGGATGCAATGGCACACTCAGGGGCTCTCTGAGCCACCCACAGTGGAAGTGGAGAACTGAGTGCAGGAAGGCTGAAGTGTAAGCAGCCGATTTTCCTTCCCTTCTCTCCCAGAGGCTGTGCATGTTGTGCTAGCTCCTATTTTGCCTAAACCAGGGGCCTAATCCAGTATATAGGGCCTTAGTTGTCACCCAGTATGCAGTTCTTGCTGTTTTCTTATGGAAGGGTTTTGTACTAAAGAGGTCAGGTGAAATAATGTTCTTGTAATTGAATTTCTTTTTTTTTTAAATTGACAACACTGTACAATTGAAGTGCTCTCATTTGCCCAATTTTTAAACTACTAAGGTGAGAAAGCCTTTCCAGCATTTACATCTTGTAGGTTTCTGGACAATACAAAAATATTTTATTTTTCTTCATTTGTCCTTTGCAGAGACATGGACCATCCAATACTCTGTATCATCTAGTCAGGGATGTCAAAAAGGTAAGAGTCCAATAGACGGTAGGTTGGAGATAATGCTGTGATTGCTTTTTTTTTTGTAGCTAGATACAATTTCTGTTTTGCATGAGCTTTTAGTCAGAGCCTTCTCCCTCCCCTGCCATTACAGAATGTCCTGTTTGTATGTAATAAATATGAACTTTTTGCATTCAAAGCACAATTAGCAAGTTATTTGGCTTGCTTTCTCTGTCGTTTTAGATGCTTCAATAATAGTGCTTCTGCTAGCATAATTGTAGGCTCTTTCATACCGTGTGGATTTATGCTGTTATCTCTATTTTTCCATACCTGCAACTGTTGTCAAATCTAATTTTCGTGTTGTTAGTTTACTCCCAAGCCTATAAAACATCCCATATACTTGTGCTGGATCCTAGTTTGTTGAAACAATTCCATGTTCTTTGTTGTATGGTACATTGTAGCCGTCTTCCTCAGCAAAAATATACAAAAAGAAGTAGTGCAACTTTCTCCTGCTCCTTTATCAAGTTAATTTCATGCATCTTGAATTATAGAGAACCATTAAGAGAGCAGGACAGAAACACAGAAAGGTGTAATGACAGGAAGGGGATACCAAATGCCTTCAGCAATGTGTCCAGGATTAAGTGTGTTACAGTAGCAGCAGCAAATGAAAAACCCTAAGCCTCCAAATATATGATTCAAGTAAGGAGATAGAGCCTATAACTGACCTCATCAGCTTGAACATTCTCCCAAAGCATGTGCAGCTTAAAACCTTGCACATTGTGTAAACTGGACCTCAAGGGTAGCACACTTGAGAAAGGACACTTCCATACATGGGACTAGAGAGAAGAGTGAAAAAGGAATGGAGATTTTTTATTTTTTTTTATTTATTTTTTTTTTTTGTAAAAGCACAGGTTTTTGTGGTTTCCTCTGTCACTAAGAGCTGAGCAGAACTGAAGGCAACTAGAGGAGGAGAGTGGCAATGCTTCATATGTCCTCTTTCTGTTAAATAATGCTACAGAATAATCATTAGCTATGTTTAGAGAGCTTCTGGTCATTTTCTGTGGTTAGTGTGTTACATGGCATCACCGTTGTTCAACGATATGTACTGTATTAAGCAACCATCAGAAAGTATGAAATGGCTTTAGAAGAAATTGAAATGGTTCTTATGTACAAATCCCCTGGGATGAAGCAGAACAGAACATTTAAGCAGGCTACTTCTCTTGAAGCTCAAGTTACCAGTATATTTTTTATTAAATATGTGGTTATTTATGTACCTATAAAAGGCTGAAACTAGCAACATTTGTCATCTTACTTTAGAATATATTTGTCTTCATAATCCTTCTCTCCCATCAGTCTTCCAAGTTGTTTTTTGAAGGCATAGCAATTTGCATGTTGAATGACTAAATAATACCAGTATCATTTTCTGAGTCCCTAAGAAAGGACGTATTTTTAAAGGAGCTCTTGAAAAAAAGTCAATAAAATAGACAATCAGTACTCATAGGTTTATATTGGTAGGCGTTCATAGGCATCCAATGAACTTCCACTTTATTTAATGATAGTGATTTCTAAGTGATGATCATTTTTCCATAAATTCATCTTTCTTTCTACTGTCCATATCTTCAGTCTCCAGTAATTCCCACTACGTTAAGTCAACCTGTACTGTTATTAGAATACAGTTAAGGGTTTTAAAAACAGACTGGTGCACACCTTTAGCACCTTCATGGGAAAACAGCACCTCTGGGGCTGTTTCTCTCATTTTGTTGGTGATGAAGAACAACCACAGATCACTTGGAGAAAAGTGACAGCTTGCGATAGTAGATCCTTTCCCAGTCATGCAAACTGTACATCAGACAGCAGATCTGACTACCATTCAAATGACTTCTTAATGGACATTACTATTTGACAGTTAAGTGTCCCATCATGCACGAAAAACAGATCACACTAGGTGATGCTAGGTTTTTTGAGTTTATGTGTATTTTGATGCTAGATACCTAGCCTCTCAGATTTAATTACAGTATTGAAAAATATAAATACAGAAAATGTAGTATGTCCCCTTGAGACAACACTTAAAAGATATGCATAATGAACACTTTGCTTACAAATCACAAAAGCATGTATTGTGTTACACAGCTGTAGAAATGAGTAGGTTCTTTTGTGTGAAAGACCACCCTGACTGCTTAATAAAGCTAAGAATTTGAACAATAGATATGACATTATCACAGTCTTGTTTGTGGCAGCTTACAGACACACGTGAGCATGTGCACGCATGCACAAACATACAAGACAACAATTATTTTCTCTTTGGATTTCCAGACTGTTGCCCTGGACAGCAAATTGTGAAGGCCTGGAGACAGTGTTGAGGAATTTAAGATAACCAGAGCACGCCTGAATTTTGTGTATATTAACAAGACAAAGTACTTCTTAATGATGCTACTTTAGAGACAGCTGTGCTCATCTCTTTTTTAGTCCTCTCAATCCTATAACTACATACTGGGACAAATGTGCCTGCATTGTTTGCATCATGGTCTTTTTTACACCTTCTGTCAAAGTCCTTTCTTTTGGACTGCCATTGTATGTCTATAATCCCAGAGAACTAACAAGCAATATACAGAATTTTAAAAGCATTGTTTTTTTGACTCGGCGTGCAAAGCCAGAGGCTTGGTACATGCTGAATAAAAAAAATGCACTTTAAGTGAAAAAATCTATAGCTGATTAAAGTTTAAAGTTGAAGTGTCTTCAGGGAAAGAATTATGCAGCAGCAATGAAGAGCTAATCCCAGAATTAAAGTTAGTTGGCTATTAACTATGATACATATCATACCCAAAAATCAAACCTTCTCCTCTGTCATTCCTGACCACCCTGGCTGTACTAGAATTAATCCACCCAATTTTTGTTGTTCTTGGAGAGATTCTGGCCCACTTACACCACCGCTTCGTTTGCAAGCAGCCTCACTGCTGACAGGTCATTTCCAGGTGTCTGCTGGTAGGGCAAATGCTTTGCCACGTGCATAACTCCTCTCACAAGGATGGTCCAATTGGCTTTACTAGGATTGCTCACTTTGGAAAAGTAATTGTGTGTTAGCATGGAGCCACAGAGATCTGTTTATCTATAAAGTGTGCATTTCTGCTGTGAATTTGTAATTTTTCTGTAGTAAAAATGTTTTAATATTATCTGGGAGATTTAGATGCATCTTTTGCATCTTGTCTTAAAGATACTGTCTTGAAAATATTTTATCTAAATCTCTTAATGAAATTCTAGAAATTAGAAGAACTATATCAAGAAACTCACACTTTCAAACACATGCAGCACCCTGATGCCTGTTATGATTTTTCAATCTCTCAAGTATTTTTAGCCACTTAATAATATCAAACCATTTTTTGTGTCATGCATTGAGGCAGCAGAGGTCTGTCAGAGAACTAGAACTCTGTCTCAGAGCCACAGCTCCCACTTCTACCCATGCCTTCAACCTTGTTCTAGTAAAAATGTCATTGCCTTAAGATTTCTTGAGAGATAAGAACATTTTAGGGAAGAAAACCAAACTAACTAACAAAACAGAGAAGCAGGTTTTAATTTTTAGATTAATGTTATTTTTCTTTAAACAGTTCAGAATTAAAATTACTTCCTCACCTTTCATGCTGTTTGTACCATGGTGAGCAAAGAGGGAAATAAGCATCGGTCTTCCTGACTGAAGTAGAAGAGGAAGGAGGATCTTGACATCCATTTTGCCTTTTCTCAGAACCAGTTGTCATCTGCTCTCCATTAGTGTTTCTCTCCTCTGAATCTAATAAACACATCTGCAGAGAAGCCAGACGTCTACAGACACGCAGATATTTCCAGCAAAACATGACAGTCATAAAATTGCTCCCTGCAAATTACTAACTTTCTTTTGATGACCACATGAAAAAAGCTACAGGCTAACAGTAATCTGTGCTGTATACAATTACAGAAAATGTGATTATTTTGTTACCGCACACTGAAAAAATTTGAAACTAACAATTATATTTTCCTGGTCCTTCTGCAATGTTGACTATACGATTTAATTTTTTACTAGAGTAATCTTCTTTTTCCAAGGCTGATTTTCACAGTTCACAAAAGAAAAATTTACCCCTCTTTCCACCTTTTATTTGTAGTCACATCTTTTGCACAATGACATACAGGACAGAGAGGGTTCTGTAAATCTACATGGTTCTTAATGAGATATCTAGATCTGGGTAACCTGTTCACAGTTTGCTGAATTATACTTTCTTTTCTGGTAGGGAACCATTTGCTCAACCATAAATTGTGATCTGAACAATCTGGAAACAGTGATTTAGAGGAGACAAACTTATACTGGGGGGCATTTGCTTCCCATTAGCCCTTACCTCCTGTAAAGGGATCACAGTTTTCCTTAAAGAGTTCCCAGGGTGGAACAGAAGAACAGATGTGCCCATGCTAGGGTTTTGTTCTTCCATGACCAAAGAACTTCAAGAGTGCTTCACCAGCACATCCACAAGGCAAGCACACCCTGAAATTGTTCTGGCCTTTGAGGTGTCACAAAAGGCTTACTGCTACTGAAGGACAAATATGTTCAGTTAATTCAAAGGAAAACTGAGATTAATATGCAGTAACAGACAGCCTGTTAATGAGCTGTTCACAGCTTTGCAAGCCATAAGTATTGGGGAACTCATAACGATAGTGTTGCCATTTTCAGGCTTGACAGTGAAGAGAAGGAAGATATGTGCGAGAGAGGCCACCAAGTGAGGGTAGTCAGGCATGGACATATTTATCATTCTTTTCCCTTCAAAATAAAAGGTGCATACTGAACACATTCTTAATATATTATAGTCAACAGATGGTCAGATAGGAAAAGAAACAGAAGAACATGTACATATCTTTTTCAGGATCCTGCTAATGACCTTTGTCAAAAGCACAGTTCACCTCTTGGAGACAATCTACCTGGCACTGCTAGAAATTGGGTAGCAAGATTACAGTGATCAGAGTGATTTTCAGTGAAACATGTTTGGAGTTCAAGGGGGAAGCATCTAGGAAATTTGGTGATCCTGTAGTTTTCTTCTTGAACAAACACCAAAGATTTAGCTACTGATATTTTGTTTATTACAACTATCATACTTACTTTCATACATTCAGGTGTTTTTCTCATACTAGATGTGGAATTTAAGCAAAGATATGTGTTTATTTGTATGTAACTGCAAGAAAAATGCAAACAGTTTCTTCTTGCCTCTAGCAATCAACAATAATAATAATTCATGCACTGTGTAAGTCCACTAGAATAGATAACAAAGATCTTTCCCCCCTGCCCTTTATTTCCTGGAGCATGGGAAGGAAACACTGCAGAATGGGAAGATCACATTCAGGAGCTGGTTCCATGTGAACAAATTATATGACGTGATGTCACTTCACGGTGCCTTGACGGTGCAGATAAGGCAGTTCATAGAGTTGCCAGCAGATATGTGAAATGCCAGGACAAGAGTTGCAGGGTACAGGTAGTGCAGAAAATGTGCCATTTTGCAGAATGAGAGTCCAGCAACTGTGCCTGAACTTTCAAGTGTGCTGATCATCATGCTTTTTGTTCTGCAGTCGTGTTCCTTGTTTCCCCAGCTGAAGAATATGAGTATTGTGTGCTGACGTTATCTTCTATTACTGCCAACAAGTTCTTCACCTTCTTATTTAACTTATGTCTTCTTTCCAAGCGAGAATATCCAGGTTTCGGTTGGATCTATTTTAAGGTGAATTAATTAACCAGCATAATAATACATTCCTGTTTTTAACTACTTAATTTTTTTTATTCTAACATCATTATAAAGTATGTTTAACAATGCCAGTAATAAGCATTTCTTCCTCTCCCACCATCCTTCTTATTTTCATTACAGGGAAACTTACCTCCTGATTATCGGATAAGTCTGATTGATATTGGTTTGGTGATAGAGTACCTGATGGGAGGAGCATATCGCTGCAATTACACCCGAAAGAGATTCAGAACACTGTACCACAATTTATTTGGGCCAAAGAGGGTAAGGAGCAAGTTATTTGCTATCTGTATGACTGCACACACTGACAGAGGTTACCATAGCTCCTTAGATGGCTCCAGGCTGCGGGGATTTACAGGCAAACACTATTCAGTCTACAGAGTCATTTCCATTCTGCACAAAGCAGCTGTTTCACCACAACACACCACAAGCCAGCTGCTGACGCAAGATACATTTTTAATGCATTTAATGAAAAAAAATGTGTTCTGTTGCCCTAGTGAGACCAGGACATAAAATAGTCTCTTCTGGCTCTAAAATCCATGATTATGAGTATCCACTTGAAAGAGAAGTCTTTTTTCCCTCTGCACCAATAATACCATAGGACTCCTGAGTTAGACTTGAAAAAAATTTGTGCTTTGACAGACACATTTCCTATCTCATGGCTCATCTTCTTGATTGTGGCCTGAGGGTATCAGGGCAAAGAATCCTGTAACTCAAAATTGGCTAGATGTGGCTCCAGCAGAGTCTGTGTTTATGGCAAAAACACTATTAAGTATTTTTGTGGTTTACATGTTTGATAGATTACAATTCTCTGAATTCCAAACAAGTTTACTACCTTTCTAAAACATAAAAGATATTTATTGTCATCCATAATGCCACTGACCCAATCCAGCATGAAGAAAGCTCTACTCAGCTACTCCCAGTAAGATTTGTAGTTCTTTCTCTGCCTATTTTTACCTCACATTTTCATTTCCTCAGTTCAGATTTTAGCCAATACACACCACTGAGAATTGTTCTAAGACCAACAGCTCTGTGAAACAGCTACAGGCAAACACCTAAAATGGGTTTGTTAGATTCCAATCACTTAAATATATCATTTTTGAGAGGAAAAGTGTAACTGTAGCTGCTGTGAGAGACTTCCTTTCCTTAGTCACTCCGTCAAGAAAAGTGTTAAAGTGTTTGACTAGCAATACTAGAGGTGCTGAACCAACAATGCAGAGAGCTCTACACCAGTCAATAAGAAGTGTGACAATGGAATGGGCAAAATACTCATGTACTCCAGAGAAATCCATCCATGCCTTACCAGTAATTCCTGTATCTTTTCCAAAGCCCCACACCAGCTGTAATACATACCTGATTACAAATGTATGTCTCCTGTTGAGTGTTTCAGTGAAATAGGGTCAAACTCAAGATTGAATTAAATATTTATATAATTATTTTATTTACGTGTATATATGTTGTGTTAGGCTACATTGCGTTACTCAGATCTATACTATATTCTATATTGTCTGTTGTATGCTTTATATGTTATACATCACATTGCACACTTAAACATGTATGTATGTATATACACACATAGAGTTGTAACTTTTTGGTACCCTTCTGAGAGAAATAACATTTTTCTAACTTCTTTGTACAGCCAAAAGCCCTGAAACTGTTGGGAATGGAGGTAGGCAACCTGTGATAAATCTTCATGTCTTTTCTTTCTTTGACATATACACTATATCAAGGTAATGTGTAAACTCACTGTTACGAAGGCACCAGCAGTTGTTTTCAAGTTTTGTATGAAATGTGCCATACAAATTGTATTTTTCATCCAGATAGCTTGTTTACGCAAAGGCCACATCAAGGAACATTTTTTAACAAAACTCTAGCAGATAGACAAAAAAAAGGCTCTGTCCCCTCTACGCATAATTTTTCTTATGAAGATTCAAACGAATGTTTCAGTCTGTCAGGACAAGCAGAATTTCAGTTGCATAAGCATGTAACTTTAAAACATGCTGGGATAAATTGAGCCATTGCAGAGAATGATGCAGAAATCTTTACAAGGGCCAGATTTCCATTAGTTTTGTTGGCATTGTTGCCCACACTGATACTTCAAGGAGATAGAAGTGTTGTCTTGTTTGTTTATTTTATACAACTTTCATTTTGCTGTCCACAGATGCAGCACAATATAGGTCAGATCATCTGATAAAAGCAGTAGACTAAAATGGGAAAGAAACTAATGAGAAAGAAACAACAAAGAGGTGGAAAAAGAAGGGGTGTCACTTTGAAGGGATACAGAGACAGAATGGAAGTGAAGAAAGGAAATTCCTACTTTTGTGAGAGGACAAAGGGAGAAAACACAAGAATGAGAAGAGAGGGAGTCTTCAGCAGACCAGAAAATCCCCTGGATAGGTATTTTCTGGAGGCAGAAGGAGGCAGATGCATTAAAACAGATGTTATATTTGAATTGAACTCTTAAATGTATTTTAATGGTGTCTTTTCTAAAATGATAGGGTTCTAAAATGTAAGGATATGCGTTTGACATACCAGGTACTGACCCTAATGTATTATGTGAATTGATTTAGTTCTTTCACTGGTGAAAAAAATTTCTCTACAATTGTCACAGGATGATGTCCCTTTGCGGCGAGGGAGGAAAACAACAAAAAAAAGAGAAGAAGAAGTTGATATTGATTTGGATGACCCTGAGATCAATCATTTTCCCTTCCCTTTCCATGAGCTGATGGTGTGGGCTGTGCTGATGAAGCGTCAGAAGATGGCCCTCTTCTTTTGGCAGCATGGGGAAGAGGCTATGGCTAAAGCACTGGTGGCATGTAAACTCTGCAAAGCTATGGCCCATGAAGCATCAGAAAATGACATGGTGGATGACATATCTCAAGAGCTGAACCATAATTCCAGGTCATTATTCTTTCATATACAATTTCCCTGGGGAGGGAAGTGGGGGGAGGTGGGAAGGGAGAAAGGCTGCTAAACCTGCCTGAAATCTGCTTATCTGGACCTTGCTTTTATTTTTGAGGTGTAGAAAAAGTATAGCCCCTTTAGAAAAAGTCTAAATAGCTTTTAAACAGTTTTTCTGCCAGAGAACTAGAGTTGCTAGCAGTATAACTTCTGAAATGATAAGTTTTCAAGAAGAAAGTGAAATATCTGTATTGTCTACATGTTCTTCCTGAGGCCTCAAGAGTCAGGCTGCAACATTTCTCTGTGCTTTTTCAAGAAGCTCTGTTCATCCCGACCAGAACAATTGTTGAAATTCTGACAAAAATAATATTTGGGCAGAAGTGTTAATTAACCAAGAGCGCACTCTTATGTGAGCAAGCCAAGATATTGGATTCCGTAATAATCTCTCACAATGTTAAAATTCTGAGACATTGACTTGACCACAGAGCCATGGGAAAACAGCGTAGAAGCAATGCTTGAAGCTTTAGATAACCAGATGATTATAGCTAGAAAATGTCAGGGAGGTGGGCAGGCAGGTGGGAGCAGACAGCTGGTAGGTGTGGGTGCTCATCACTGCTGTGCCAGGGCACTTATTTTTATACCTACCATTAGCCACTCACTTTTGAAACTGTGGGTTTCCATGTGTAGTCACAATTTGCATTATGGAAGGTGACACCCTTCTTGCAGAGGCTGTCAGTTGTAAAGGGGTGTATTCTGCAGTAGGCTGCTTGGGCTAATGGGAATGAATGCATGTCCCTCTGTTGCAGGGACTTTGGCCAGTTGGCAGTGGAGCTGTTGGACCAGTCGTACAAACAGGATGAGCAACTGGCAATGAAACTGCTGACCTATGAGCTGAAGAACTGGAGCAACGCCACATGCCTGCAGCTCGCAGTGGCAGCCAAGCACAGGGATTTCATTGCTCATACTTGCAGCCAAATGCTGCTCACTGACATGTGGATGGGTCGTCTCCGGATGCGCAAAAATTCTGGCCTAAAGGTCAGTATTGTTTTAAAATAAAATTGTCAGACAAGATCTAATATGTGGTGATGGGCCTCACAACTAATCCATAATAACTGGCTCCGTTAACTGTATTTCAGGTGCTTATTTATAGTGACATTAGGCAGGGTTGGTTCTTCCTCTTTTCATGTTTTCAGCAGGGAGCTTATCTCCATCCCAAGTTCAAAGCAAACTACTTAGTTGTTTCATCATCTTTCTCAAAGTTCCTTCCAGCATCAGTGAGAGTCCTCAGAATATTAATTGAGCCAGGAGGTTAGTATGTCACCCTGCCTGGACAGCTGAGGAGTTGGCCAAGGTTTTTAAAGATAAGTAAAGAAAAAAGGATGTGCAAGTGAGTTAACAGCTAGTGGAAGGTGTTGATCTGACAGCCTTCCCCAGAACAGTCCAAAGAAATCAGTACAAATTTTCTTGCATTCCCCTGCCACTCTTCTTAATGACTGACCCAAAAGGAGTACCTTAGAGCATCTACAGGATAATTTAATTTTCACAGCTGTTTAAGCTTTACTTCCACACTTAACAAAACTGCTAACAGAGCAAGGTGAATTCTGGGAGGTGAACTCATGTCCACAGGCTGATGTCTTTCACCTTCACCACTCTCCAGTCACTACATAACTAAGAATTGCCTCTTCCTGCCAGGTGACTGAGCAATATTTTCAGTGAAGGGGTTCTCTCTCTCCTGCATTAATAGCATATGTGAAAAGTGGTCAATGCTCAGCTGTTCTGCTGTGTGAAAAGATGTTCAGCAATGGCAAGAACGTTTATGAGTATGTACATCATTATCATACTGAGTCTAATCCAATGACAGTGATTAATAAGTACCTGATATCACTCTCATCATCCTTCTACACAAACTGTGCATAAATATTGTTCTGGTGGCAGGTAGGAAGCATTCTCATGTCTGGAGACATCTTTACTACCTATTTTTCTGACTTGACTCTCAGGCCCCCTTCAGAGGAACTGATGCCTTTTTTGCTGCTTGGCTTTGCAGATATTCAGTCTGGGTAGATGGGATCAGCACAGAACTCATTTCCCACTGCATGCTTTCTTCTTGACCACATGTATCTCTTAAACCATAAAAATAGTCCTTTTATTCACAGTGAACAGCTGAAGGCAGCGGACTCCGTTTCCTTTCAGCTTCTTGTAATACCAGGAGTTCACAAGAATCCTTTACTCAATTTCTAGTCTGTGTTTTATTTCACTGAATCTCATTAGCAGGGCCTGTTTAAAGCTGAAGCAGGCTACCAGCTACATGAGCAAGAGGCAGCATGGCAAAGAAATACATTTTCAAGAATGAGTCATGGATTGTTTTCCATGAACATTTTTCTCCTGTCAAAACTGGCAAAAGGCAAGCAGGCTGAATGTAATTATTTAGAGTCTTGCTGGGGATGTATAGAAGAAATGGGAGGGAGAGAGGCAGTTGTTAATCCTGCCTGTTTTTAATAACAGCCTCTTGATCTGCTGGTAAGCCTCTCTCCACAGACACATCCTTCTGCAACAAGCTGAGTGCAGGAGCAGTGTAGTAGTAGCCTGATGCTCAGGCTGGGCACAGAGTTCACATACAGTAACTGCTCCTAGTTATGGTACTTGGATAGTTTCAACAATACACAAGCTGTTGGTCAATATGATGAGCACAAGCAGTCACCCTCCCTGACTTGCCAGAAAGATAACTATCTGATTTCACTGTTGTTTAGGGAGGCATTTAAAACAAAATAATTTTCCATGAGATTGCTGCAAAACCAGGAAAGGCTGTGTGATTACAGAACAGCCACTTTGTGGGGTTTTTTTCTGTATTATGATGTTATCTGTTCAGTTATATTACTGCTTCAACCCCAAGCATCGTTCATTTGGTATCTCCACACAAAGTAATTTCAGTGGTTTGTGCACTCCCACATCATATGAGAGGGAAGGCAGAAATGAAAACACTGGCATTAACATGAGTATTATATGGCTGCCAGGTTACTGAAGCAAAAGCTAACTAAGCACATCAGCATCTGCTGTTGTTGACTTTACCTTATCACCTCAGAGCCACACACTCTTAGGTCTTGACTACCTTTGTGTGCATTCAGTGTGGACACAGAGATCTATTAACCCTCTCTTAAAGAAATTAATAGTGCTTTTGTGACATTTGCACTGATATTGCCTGTTATGTAAAATGCAGAAATTTGCAGGTCCAAGGTCTGAACTCCCTGTGGTCCCACCTGTCATTGACCTTATCTAATACTTTGTAAATGTATTCTGGTATATAACAGATATACCAGATCAGATGAACAAGCAGATAATATATTTCTGAGAGGCAATTAGCTATAGGACTCACAGCAATGCTAATAGATGTTACATGCTTTGTTTTACTGTGGAGCTCTGAAAACACTACCCCGATACTCTATTATTAAATACTCTATTATTAAAGAAACTCACATACACATGTATTTCTTTTCCTACATGTCCTGAAGGGGCTTGCTCTATTTGCTGTTAAGTAACCATTTTGATTGTAATCTGTTTACAGTGATGATTATTGTTATCATTATTATTGCTTTAGGTAATTCTAGGAATTCTACTTCCTCCTTCAATCCTCAGCTTGGAGTTCAAGAACAAAGATGATATGCCTTACATGTCCCAAGCCAACGAGATCCATCTTCAAGAGAAGGAGCCAGAAGAACCAGAGAAGCCTGTAAAAGAAAAAGAGGAGGAAGACATGGAACTCACCGTAAGTGCCAACAATAAATCACCAGCCTCAGTGCAGTAAATTTGTTGTTCCCACTCCTGTGGGAACAGCTGAAGGCTGACTGATGGCTAAATTTGGCAGATGACAGGACTCCACTCTTAACACTCCCCTTTCCTTGGTGAGACTGAAACCAGACAAGGTGGCATTACTGTTACTCAATGTTGAAGCAGAGCACAACGATGCTGAAACATCATGTTGTGATGTAGCGTCCTCTTATTTTTATTCAATTTGGTGCTGTGTCTCAGATGAATTAATGGGATTTCAGAATTGTTAGCATCCAGCCAGAACAGATGAGTGAGCCTGTCTGGTATAAAGGAAGCTACTAAGTCTTCCTTTGGGTGGAAATGCCCAAATATTCATAGAAGCTAGAAAATATATATTTTATTTTTTTTATGTTAACTTCATTAGAGAGAAAGTAAGTACACAAACAGGAAAAAAGAAAATTATTCAAAATTCTTTATGAGTTTATGGTCACTGCCGCTCACACATACACATGCTGTTTTTAATTCACTGAAGACATTAGCACACAGCTGGACAGCTCAGCCTTTACTAAGAGCTTCTGCAGCTCAGCAAAATTGTGTAAGGAAGGACTTGTCCACATTAGTAACACAGCCTTAGAAGAAAAATTTGCACCACAAAGGCAATCAAGTAGCTACAGCTCCAAAAACTGTGCAAGTCACCTACTTCCAGTCTCCAGTTCTCAAACTTTGTTTAATGGGTTTTAATTTGGGCAATTATCATATGAGCTATCAGACCTGCCTTAGTTTAGTTGGGTTTGCCTTGGTTTGGGTTTGATTGCATTGTCTTTGAAAGACATAAAACTCAACACCACGGTCAAGGTCAAGATAGAGGAACAGAAATAAAAGGGATCTTCCTGATTAATTTAATAAAAAATAAAAATAATTTTAAAATAATAAAATTAAATTAAATTTTAAAAACCACAAAACAAAAACTGAAAACAAAAACAAAAAAAACCCAGACTGTTTCCCACAGGCAAACAGCAGGAGCTGCCCACAAGACTCCATCTGCAGGCAGGCAGAAGGACCTGCCTACAGGACCCAATATGCAGGCAAGCCGAAGGAGCAGCCCACAAGACCCATCTACAGGACTCGTTTGCAGGCAAGAACCTGGCTGTTGGGAAGGACCAGAAGCCAGAATAGCAGCAATGGGCCATTCTCCACTCATTAGTTATTACTTGCAATTTACTATGCTTGGCTTCTGATCCACTTTTGAGGTGCCTATTCAAATCAAATAAGCACTTTGCAAGCCACATTTTTCTTGGCAATGGGGAGAAATTTTGGGAGGAAGTAATTTTCATCTCTCTGCAGTTATCCCAGCTCCTGGTTTCTTGTCTACAATACTGTGTTTCCCTTTTGCCTCCTAACTGATGCTACAAGGAAGTGATGTGTGAACTGGATCTGTTTTCTGTTTTTTTCAGACAAGTTTCAGGTGTTCCCCCTCTTCTCCTTTCCATGTGCTGACAGTCCTATTGCTCTCTCCTGTCATTGGCTCTGCCTTCAACTCCTTCAAATTTGATACATCATTCTAGTGAAGTCTCAGACAAAGCATTTTTTATAAAAGAAGAACTTTTTGTTGAAGTCCAGCAAGTTTAGAAAGATTTTTTTTTTGTACAGTACTGCTGAATAAATTTTGGACTTGTAATACATTTTCTTCACACAGGTGCCCTTCAGTGGTGAGAGTAGATGGTATGTGGTTAGATGTCACAGCCAGTTATATTTATTCACATTCAGTCACAGTTTTAGAGAGAGTATTCCTCCATGGCACGTTTCAAATGTAAGAAGATACTTCAGATCCAAGTTTTGTGTTGTTCAAATGGTCTAGTGTAGGTTAGGTCAGGTCTATTCTTCACTGATGAGAAAGTGTCTGTGAGACTGGAAAGTGCATTTGTGAAGTTTCCCTTTAGCCACACTTCATAGTTCATAGTTCACTACGATTAATAATCAATTGAGATCTGATATTACAAATGTTGATCAGTTGCTGAATTCTGGGTCAATAGATCAGTCACTCACCCCTGACCATAACTTGCACTTATTGTGTCCATATAACCTGCATATTTTCCTCCATTTGTTTTTCCTGTCAGGATGAACAAATGGATTATTTGTGTGTGTATGTGATTACTTCAGGGTTTTTCAGTATATTTACTTAATTGACACATGATTGTTTAAAATATTTTCAAAATCTTTCCATGGTTTGGGTTTCTGAGCTTTGTTCAGCTTAAAGCTTAAGCAAACAAAACTCATTTACTTAAAATCATTTCAATCACCTCAAAACTCCATTTCTGGCAGATAATGTACTATCCAAACAATCTACCTAGCTCCATTTCTAGTAATTGCCAGTGCATACTTCTCAAGTCTCTCTATTCCTATAATATTACACCCATATGCGTTCTTATAAAAGGACTGCCAAGATGAAGAGATCACATCTAGTCAAGATCTGTTCATTGGTTTCTTATGAAGTCTTATTGTGTTCTGCACTGCTAAGTCCAGGTGACTAATGATAGACCAAGAGTCAGTTTTTTCCTCTGGACTGACTGCACTTGTGTGGAGTGGATGAGGTACAGGTCCACAGTGATTTTTACGCTATTTCACACCTCATTCACAGAGAATAATGTGATCACACAGACTACATCAATAGTGAGGTAATCCCCTGCATGGGGGTACATCTGCATGCAGTAGTGTCTTCATTTTATGCTCCTCTCAAAGGATCTGGGGGGTAGCTGAGCATTTGGATATACTATAAAGATGTGGTGTTTATCCACTGTAAACTACTTGTTACTCACACCTTGGTTTTAACTTTACAACAGATATATGAGAGTGCTGGCATACATTTCTTTAACACCTAGATGCTAGGCAACCGACTTCCCTTGGCACAGCTACTCACAAGAACACACCTGAATACTATTCTCATCACCAGTCTCTCAGAAGCAAGGATTTTAGCATGATTTATGCATGGAGCTGCCAGTCATTAATATGAAATGTAATGGAGTAGAAGGACACTAAAATCTAAAGCTCAGGGATGTTTTGTATTTGTACAATATCCTGACCAGAACCTTAATTAATTGCTGATTTTTAGGTCAATCAGAAACCCCAGCGGTCTACCCTCCTCCCACAATAACACTGATTCTTGAAGCCATTAGGAGGAGCATCCTATTCCTATTCAGTGCTTTATTGTTTGGGTATCAGAGTTTCTCAGTAAATGGTCTTATTTCAGAACACAGAATCTAAGTCCTTTAGAAGATGTTGTCTCATTTTGTTCTAATTTTCCACATCCAATACGAAGTTTGGACTTCCACAAGCATCACTAAGAGTCTGAGTTAGGACTTAAGAGCAACAACAAAGCTAGTTGTGCTGGCCTCTGGGCTCATATTATCTCATCAGTAGTATGGATACTTGGCCTTTTCTCCATTGCAAGAACAAACCGAATATTGTATCACTAAAAATACATTTCTTAAGATAGCAAAGCTTGAACATTAGCATCCTTGTTCTCCTGGCCCATCTCATCTACCCCACTGGCAGACAGTGCTCACAGCATCTCACATGCCAGCAGCACACACCAACTTCAGCTCATTTAGAAAACAGCAGTGGAAGACACTGCCAGCAGTCAGGAGGCAGAAGTTCTTGCCCTCTCCATAAGGAGGTGTTTTCCTCCATTTCTCGGAGAGTTTTGAAAACCCCATGGCACAACTGCCCTGGCACTCTCCATGTCCTTCACTGTGCTCAGCAGCCAGGATGACTGAGCTCCTGGTAATTTAGTCCTTCTCCTCTGTATTCACTTTAAAGAACCGCTGAGCACATGCAAAATCCAGTTTTACATACCTGTAACACAAAGGCATTAAACATCTTTTTCCTACCAGTATTTCCAGGCCGCAAACAGTAACCCTAGAACAGCTATAATAGAGGCGGGATTTCCATTCATAGCACAGGATACGACGGGATATATAGAGAGAGGTATGATATACCCACCCATCTACATACCATCTCCCTACCAGTTCCATGTAAATATGGGCTAAGTCTATATGCAGCATGTAGATTTCACTGAGGATAAAATCTGAAGAGCCTATGAGCATTCTAGCACTGAAATTTCTATTATTTAATTAGAAAACAGATAAATATATTATAGGATCATCAACATATATTAATGAAAAAATGCATAACCCAAAACTGTCCTGGTTTGCAATCAGTGAATTAAAGAACACAAAATCTGGCCAAAAAAGGCCCCCAAAACACCAGAATCTGAATTAGAAAAACCTCCCTGTAAAAACTGTGCGCACATCAATCCCCTCAGGCTAAAATGATGCAGTTGTACTGTGCTTTGCAACGTGGTTGAGCTGCTGTGGGGCTTACCTTGCATGACTCATGGTGACTCATGGGCAAAACTGTGTATTAGAGAAAGAGATGCCACCCACACAGAGAAGCATCTTGAGTTATTCCCACCCAATTTCTCTGTCCTCCAAGTGAAAACACATTTGTTCACATTCAGCATTGCAGCTATTCTGTTAACAGTCACTTAGGTTATTTCTCTATGTTTCTTATGGGAAGGTTTTTCAATGTGTTAATACTATGAGATAATTAACAGTCAGGGACATTGGGTCAAATCTAATCCTCAGCCATCACAGACAAATTCCGCATCTGTAGCATGGAGAAGGGAAGAGCTTATTATATGATGCCATTAATTCAAAAGTAATTATAATGAGATAAAATTACAGCATCATTATGAAAAAGAAAACAGTAGCAAACAGGAAATCTGTATCCATGAAAGCATAAATCCAGGGTTTGAAAGAGCATTATTCTAAAAAACATCCACAATTCACTGATTCCA
Source organism: Chaetura pelagica (assembly GCF_000747805.2). Lineage (NCBI taxonomy): Eukaryota > Metazoa > Chordata > Aves > Apodiformes > Apodidae > Chaetura > Chaetura pelagica. The sequence goes on along the minus strand of NW_009951918.1, from coordinate 852,186 downwards.
CTGAGAAATAAGGTTGTCTCAGAATTAGCAAACTTACAAAATTATAAAGGATTTATACTCTGTAAAATAATCCCTTTCACTAAAGCACGGCAGTGCTTATTTGTTAAATCTGCCAGATTTTCATTTTGCTGCAAAATTCTTGAGCACCAGAGGACGGCAGAGACAAAGCCTTGGGAAAAGCTACAGAAAACTCTGTAGCACCAGATGGCAGCTTTCCCTAAAGCAGCCTCAGGCTCTAAAGGGAAGCAAAGAAATGAGTGTCTTCTTGGGCTATAATTTTCCCAAAGCATTCAGATTTTTTTTTTTCTCTTTCTTTCCCAAATAAAAAATGCCTAATGTAGACCAGGGAATCACTTTGGGTTTGTAGACTTCAAGTAATGATACTTGCTGATGACACAAAACTGGGAGGGGTGTCTGAAACACCAGAAGTCTGTGCTGCCATCCAGTATGACCTAGACAGGCTGGAGAGGCAGGTGGGGGAGAAACTTGATGAAATTCAACAAGGGCAAGTGCAAAGTAATACACCTGGGGAAGAACAACCCCATGTATCAGCACAGGTTCGGGGCTGACCTGCTGGAGAGCAACTCTAGGGTAAAGGACCTGGGAGTCCTAGTGGACAACAGGATGACCATGAGCCAACAATGTGCCCTTGCAGACAGGAAGGCCAATGGCATCCTGGGATGCATCAAGAAGAGTGTGGTCAGTAGGTGGAAGGAGGTTATCCTCTTCCTCTACTCTGCCCTGGTGAGGCAACATCATAAGTACTGTGTCCAATTCTGAGTTCCCCAGTTCAGGAAGGACAAGGAGCTACTGAAGAGTCCAGCACAGGACCACAGAGATGATGAGGGGAATGGAGCACCTATTGCACTAGGAAAGGCTGAAAGAGCTGGATCTGTTCAGCTTGGAGAAGAGAAGACTGAGGGGGAATCTCATCAATAGTTATAAATATCTAAAGAGAAAATGTTAGGAGGATGAGACCAGAGGTGTCCAGTGATAGGACTAGTCTGGATGAGTTCCTGTGATCTACTGTAGGTGATCCTGCTCTACCAGTGGGGTTGGACTACATGATACTCAGAGGTCCCTTCCAACCCTGATCGTTCTGTGATTCTGGGGTTCTGTGAAGGCTTTGTAATCTCTGCTACTATAGTTATATTCAGTAAGACTCCTGTTTTTGCAGACTATCTGCTTAACTAATAAGAGTGCATCTCCTCTGCTGAACAGCTACTTCATTCTTTTGCTTTTTGTGAAACTCTTTATTGACTTCTAAGTGTTTCTGTGTGCTCTGAGAGCAACAACTGGAGATATACTTAATTTTTTTATTGTGCATTGTTTTATGTACATTTTTGGCAATTAACTAAGAAATCCACGGGCATAAAAAGGTAAAGGGAATAGATAACTTCATCAAAGCAGACCACAGTTTTGCAAGGATCTCACCAGATTAGTTTCAGTGAAGTATACTTGTGTCCTGGATCTTTGTTCTATTTTATTAAAAATATTCAGGGCAACATCTGTGCATAGTCAACTTAAAGAATACAAGTGCCCAATTGAAAGCATAAGGGACCAATCTGAAAGTAATAATACCAGAGGAAAACACTAACTGCATAAATTAAAGAGGAATATTAGGAAGAAGCCACCTAGGAACATAGAAAATCTCCACTAACTGAAAGAAAAAATTGTGGTCATCCATTTATCATTAAAAATTACTATTTTACAGGACCTCTACAAACAGCTCCACGTGAGGCCTAGAAAAAGGAAGAAATAGAAAGATTGCAATTTTTTCTTCTAAGTGTGTGAGAAGTGCCTCTGCTTTTCCTGCAGAGAACTAGTACCAGATCAAATAGCTAACAGGAAGCTTATTAGTTGATCATGTACTGGACATCCTGTTGAATCAGAAAGCACAGGGACAGAAAAAAAGAAGAACCCCTGTATTAAGAGGCAATATGTCTGTCATCTCATGTTTTCTTTGAGGGCTTAGTTTTCCATGTTTTTAAGTTGCAGGTGAGAACAATATTATCTTCAAGGATGGTGAAAGTTTGCTTCGTTTAACATAAAAGTACAAAAGTCCTTTGATCTACTTGTAGAAAAACATTGTAGAAGTATTTAAATAAAAGCATCACCATGCAATCCCTGCATAATTAAACAGGAGAGTTGTATCATAATTCTTGCAACTGCTTTCATGTGCATGAATGCTACTGTCTATAGGTACTGCCACAGAATATAAAGTAAGAACTTAGTCACCATGACCTAAAACCCACTCTTAGTGGACTAGTCACCAAGGAATTTTTTCAGAAAGAACATTTACTTGATCACGCCGTACCTAAATACACAGGAGCACCTTCTTTTAAGCATTATCTTCAGTGAATAAATAGTTTAGTGACTCCTTCCACTTCTCTGCAGCTGACCATGAAGTTTAGAGTGAACAAAATACTACTATATTTTGGCTGTTAGGTTTGCACTTATAGCTGAGGACTTCCTAAGTATGTGTTTCTGGAGCTCCGAGTAGCTCTTCAGTGAGCCTGACTTGTAATGGTAACAGTAAGACCAACCCTAGCAGAGGCAGTGCCTGAGCAGCCTGGAACTTCATTATGGAAGAAGCTACAATCACATGGAAGGATCTTTCAATCCAAGGCTCTAATGCTGCAGTGAATTCCACTGGTCAGTCCTCTGCATCCGTGTGAAATTCAGTGTGGGATCATCACTTGTGACAGATCTGGCAATCAATGTAGAAAGAGTCACTGCTTCATTGCTTCGAGTCCAGCAACTGCCAGCTCATCCCTTCCCCTGCTCTCTCTCAGTCTCAGCCTTATGAACTTCTCTTTGTTTAAAACTGAAACTTACCTGTTTTCTGTGTTTGTTTATTATATAGAAGTACACCACAAAAAGCTGTTGTCAAGTAAAAATTTTAGTATTCATAAAGCGAAAGGAGAAGAGTTCTCCTTATCTCATTTTTGTTCACCAGTTAAGGCTTTCTCACTGGTGCTGTCAGTTGCTGCCAAAGCATTGCTTTTTTTTTTTTTTGGTTTACAAAGTATTAAATGGCAGCTTCCCTGCAAAAAAAAAAAAAAAGGTAATCTGAGAACAAAGCTTTTTACATCTAGTTATCGTCACCTGGTTTTGTCTACAGATTAAGAAATCAGAGAAGTTATAATTGTTTCTTTTTAAAATTTCAAAAATTAGCTTAATTTTTCCTTCACAAAGAAAGAAACACAAACATGTCCTTTCTTACAGGCAATGCTGGGACGAGGGAATGGAGAGTCCTCAAGGAAGAAAGAGGAAGAGGAAGTTCAGAGCAGACACAGGCTCATCCCAGTTGGAAGAAAGATCTATGAGTTCTACAATGCTCCCATCGTTAAATTTTGGTTTTACACAGTAAGAAATATTTCCTGTTGTAATACTACTGTTTGCACAAATACTGAAATTTGATTAAGGTGACCTTCTGTGTTTCATTGACATTCTGCATCTGTACACATTGGAGGGCTTAGTTATAAACAGTTTAAACAAAATCTTTTGTAGATATCAGCCAGCACTTGCAAACCTGTTGAAGACTTAAAAAACCTACTATTTCATTCAGGAGGTTAATGGTTAAAATTTGAATGATTGTGTTTCTGTTTTTCTTCAAATACACCAAAAATTTGCAGTTTGCTGCAGTCAGTGCTGCCAAAGAATCCCCTATAGGAGAACTCCCCATAGGAGAGCTCCCAATACTCAGCCCAATGGGAGCTGAATCAGGATATCAAATGGTAAAATAATGGATGAAAAAAAGAGGCAGATTGAGCACACCTTTTCTTGGAACATATCTTCTTTGTTCTGTTTTGACTTGTCTGCAGACCATATCTCAGAAAGAATGTTTGTGTAGGTACCCACAAGATAATAAAGACATGAATAGCATCCAGTGTACATTTTTCGGGGACAAATTATGGCAAATCTGTATAAATTTCTTGTGTTATAAAGAAACAGACCTTGTAGGTGGAACAGAAAAAAAATAAAAGCCATATTTTGACTAAAGTAAGACAGTATCAAAAAGTTTAGAGTATATTCTAACAGATAAATTAATAACTGCTATATTAAAGTCACTGTGTGGATAAAATTCTTTTTGGTAATTGATCCTGAAGAATATATATTAATTATTCACTAACAAGCTGGAAGCAGGGATTAGAAAGGATTCCACTAGGGTCTCTGCTACATCAGGTGCTATCTTATCTCATATTTTCATTCAAAACTTGGCTGATCAAACAGAGATTAGTTAATTTGCAAATTCCATTAGAATGTAGAAGGACAGGGCCAAAAAATAAAATGAACACAGAAAGTAATCCTTACAGTCTCGTTGGCTGGAATATTCTATCCTAGGTCAGCTTCTGGGATAGAACGTGACAAGTATGGACTGGTTTGAAGGACACAAGTAAGAACAAGGAAAATGTTTCAAGTGGTTTCTAAAACTTCACTTAAGGGAAAGTTTTAAGAAAATGAGTTTGTTTTCTCTGGAAAGAAAAACAAACAAGTCTTCAGAAGGAATGTAGTAGATGTCAAAAATGTAAGCAGCTGCAGAGAGAAATAAAATAGAATAATCTCCAAATCCTTGCTGATAGGACAAGAAGATGTAAGAAAATATCTTCTAACTGCTCCAAGAAGTACTGTCATCAGCTGTGAGAGGAGATGGTAGATTTTCCAGTATTAGAGATTTCCAAGTCTGTCATATCAAAACATGTGTCCACTATGGTACATTGTAGTTAACCCTGCCTCAGCACCATGCAGTTGGCCAAGTGATTTCAAGTGGTCCAGCCCAGTTATATTTTCCCTCATTATGCTGCATGCATAGCAAATCACGAAGAATGCATCCTTCTGTAGATTACTTCTTATAAGAAAAATTGCCTTCCCGACATCCAAGCAATATGTCTACAGACAGCAGAAACAACTCACATGAACAGAGACTAAACTGTGGTAGATATCTTATGCTAGCAAGTAGCTCTAGTTTGGCACCTTGGAGTGACTGCTTGCTGAAATGTGCGGCAATTGAACATTAATCAGACTGATGAGTCTGCAGCCTAGTCTCATTAGCAATTACAATATGTATTATGCATAACCACAGAAGTCTTTACACTGTATACAGAAAGAAGCATCCCAGCTCTCCCTGTTCTATTCTGAAATTGGAGAAAAAGATCAATATATTACCATTTCCATTTAGACCTGTTCCTACAGTTTTATGTCTTCAGGCAGCTCCTAGTCAAGGTTAATTACTGAAGCTGGATCTTGGACTTCAAAAGCAAGTTAAGGTGGATTCCAGCTGCAGTGTTTGACAAGTTTGGTATATAGAGAAACACCTGGAGACTGAAAGCAAAACAGCTTTCAGATGATGGTTAAAATTGCCCAGCCTATTGCACGTTTTATAAGCACACAGGCAGAAATATTAATAGATTTCAAGAGAAAGGCTCCAAATTTTGCATGACATAGTTCAGAATGCAAGAGAAGTGACTATACTTATAGCTATTGTGTGCTATTTAAAATAATTCTATATTCTATGTCTACCTATTTGTTATTACTCTATAACTATATCCACCTTCATTCTTAAAATACACAAGAGCAGGTTAAAGTTATGGACATTTAAGGAAGCAACATTTTGGCTCAGCAGATGAGCCAAAATAAACAGCTTATTCTCAACCAAAAAAACCCAAAAACTTTAGCTCCTGTCTCTGGACATTGAAATAGTTTCAAAAGACAACTTTATACTGTTTTGTGGGTGTGTTATTGAAACTATGACTTAAAGGTTTCATCTCACAGATTGCTTGAGAAGAGAATAGCCTTCTCCTTTTAACTACTAACTAGGCTGAAATGTTAGCAGGATGTGAAGAGGTGACATTTTTATCTCTTCAGAAGAGGAATAGCTGCAGATTGAATTGAACCCTGGATAAGAGTAATATTCTAAACATCAAAACAGCTTGGTCCTAAGTTTTGGGCTTTGGGACCACTTCACTTTATGATCATTTCATTATTGCTACCAGTGAGATAAGGGGAGGGTAGTCTTCCTCTTTAAGGACTGTTCTGCAGATACGATTTCCAGGCTTGTGCCTTACCAGAATAAGTATTGGAGTGCTTTCTATGGATTGGGACACCAACCCTAGGTGGACAAGGAGCAACCCACACTAGAAACTTCTTAGCAGGCATTCCTCTCCTTAGTTTCTTCAGGTATTGCCCTCAAGGGTGAAAATGTCAGCCCCTAGCTATTTGTCAAGCCATGTAGAAGCAAGAAAAAGAGGTTTCCGCTTCTTCTGTAGTGACACTTTCAAAGACTCTTGAATTACCAGCATGGGCAGCAGTACTGAATTTCAACCACAGTGTGGGACCAGGATATCCTCCTGGAAGGCAGGAGAAAGTTACAGGTCTGGGGAGGGAGAAGAAAGGTGTGATACTACCTGAAGGGCTTCCTTCTTGGTTTAAAATTGTGCTGTTTCCAGTCATGATGCCTTTTTCTTCCTTCTTCTTTTTTTCTTCCTTTTTTTTTTTTTTTTTTTGCCAAGCAAAAGATTTTCAGGCATTGTCAGTAAATTTTGATTGACCAAAAAATAAACAAACTGACAAAACAAAACAAACAAACAAAAACTCAAAAGAAAGAACCCAAGCAACTCAAAAGAAAAATAAGAAGAAGCAAAAGTCCTTACTTACACTGAGGGTCTTGTGGTTTCTGTCACCTTACTGTTCCTATTATTTTGCTATACTAACTGCAGATGCTCACCAAAGGCTATTGAGTCAAACCAAACTAGTAAGATTTGGCAATCATTAGTAACTAGTAAGATCTAAGAGGAGGGGTGCTAGGTGACAGTATTACCTGGCTTTTTGCACTATAGCAGAAGGTGTTCTTTCAGCCTGTGGAGTGTGCATCCAGTTCTGCCTGCCAGACAAAGATTCTGCTGACTCCTTAAATGCTGACCTAAGTCAACATTGCTCCCTATTTCCTTTAGGAGTGCTAAGGGAAGACGAATCTCTAGACCTGAACACAGTAAGCCATTGTAACATACAAACTAAAAGACGAATGAGATAATTTCCTCTGCTGTTTCATGTAGACAAGAAGCAGTGGTTCAACTGTCTGTCTTCTCTGTACTTATGGCCAATGTAAGGAATACTCGTAAGTGCCCTTCAAACCAGCAACTGGAAGAAAAGCCAGAACCCTATGACTTTTACACAGAGCAGAAGTAATGTTCTTTAACAAAGATGACAGGACTTTAAATCCTGTTCTGTGAGCTGCTGAATACTGAAAAGTGAACAGAGGAGAAGCATGAGAGAAATAAAGGATGTTAGAAGCAGAGGAGGGAGAGATCTTCACATAGGTAACTTAGTTTGGTAGTTGGTAGTGATATTAGAGTTCTCATGACTCTGGGGTTATCCAGGGGGACTGAATTTATTTTGTTCGGGAGGCAGATGTAGCTTAAGGACAGGAAGTCTGTGCCTGTATTTTGCAGATTCCATACTGTATATGATTTAATGTGAGTTTTTTTCAGATCTGATTGGGGTTTTTTCCTAACTCTGGTTAAAGTAGAACTAAAAATATTGAATCATACAAAAGAAACTATCTAAGTCATGAAAAATATAATTACTATTGATATTGCTTTTGTTTCTTTACAGCTGGCTTATATAGGCTACTTGATGCTGTTCAATTATATAGTGTTAGTGAAGATGGATCGCTGGCCATCTACACAGGAATGGATTGTCATCTCGTACATTTTCACTCTGGGAATAGAGAAGATGAGAGAGGTAAAATCACATCAACTGAGAAAGAATAAAAAATAAATGAGGGGAGGAATTCTTATTTTAGTATGTTTTTATTATTTTTCTCAGTAAAATTTGTAATGAACAGACATGATAAAATTGCTGCCTCCTTCTGCAGAAAAGCTGATGGATTGTTAAAAACAGAGCACTAAAAATCTATCTTCCTCTATTTTAAAATCCAAAATCTCTTTCTTTCTCCCATGGAATTTCCCTAATCAGGTTTCTGTGTGATGCACATTTAATAGCATTCAAAAGAATGGAGCTGGCTTCTGACATATTTGAAAGCTCGATTATGTTCCTTGACATGTAGTCCCAAAACTGAAGTATGTTTCAGGGAGGTGAAAAGGAGATGCACTGAAACAGAATGGACACAGAAACATCGTGATAGCCTGAAAAGTGAAAAGCCCGTGTTTTAATCCCACCCCAAATAGACTTCATTCAAAATTTACAGCTGCTATGTCAGTCCAAGTATCTGATGAAAAAGCTTTAAATAAAACCATCTGTAACTGGGGGGAAATTTAGTTCCACATCAAATATTGGAGCACATTTCTAATAGATTTTCCTCCTTTTAATCTCCAAAATTATTGCTAATTATGTCAAGAAATAGCATGCATCTCCCTAAAGATGCTAACATGTAGAACAGAGCCAGAGCACTTCAGGTGGTGTGCAGTCTACAGGCAGAGGGAAGTTGTTGTGCTACCCCCTGCCCCTTGTGGTCTCCCCCAGTTGCAGACTGCACCCTTTTCACTTGGCCAAATGTGCATTTGTTACACACTGACACAATTTAGCCCTGATCTGAGTGGGATGACCTCAGCTGAAACAGTACATTTATACCCCTGGGCTGAATTTGTTACCATCTACGCTTGTATTTTCTGCAGCAAATGTCTTGGAGGACTAGACTAAATGGTCTTGCAACAGTCACTTAAACTTCAAAAATAGATTTCAAACACTGAGCAGTAGACTCTACATTGCAAATAAAAAGACCAGTGGCAAATACACTAGCTGTGACCAAAAGAAAAGGGAAAACAGTGGTAGTAGCCAGGATTCCTCAACACTGATGGAGACAAAACACCAGTGGCTCAGTAAGTGGAAGGCTGCTGGCAGGAATCATATGTGCCATTTTTGTCTAATAATTTACCCCACATTGTCCTTTCCACAAAAATTTATCAAGAACATTTTTTGGAATGGATTTCCAAGCAGATGTTGGAGATAGTTCACAGAAGATGAGCCTAAAATTCGTTCTGAAAACAAATTATGAGAAAGACATTCAGCTTTTTAAGGAACTGTGAGTCTGATTAATGTTCTTAGGCTAAATATAGAAAATTAAAACAAATAGCTTGTTAACTCACTAAAAGCTAGGAATTATTCATAGAAATCACTTGAGGAATAGTTTCAACCCTAATTTGGGAAAACAATCAAGTCTTCCAAATGATCTTGCAAATAGACTGACAATAAATTCCTAAGGTAAGATTAATTATTTCTGTGAATTATATTCTCAGTTGTAGAATTTAATTTCCAAAAACAGGTCCAAGTAGTAGCTACTATCTTTCTGTATGACATGCTAAATCTAGATCTTTATGGTTATTAATTCTTTATTGACAGTTTGATGCACATTTTAGCTAATTTCATTAAGTATGTATCTTTCTATATTTCTCCTTCTATCCCAAGACCTGAAGGTCAATACATTTGAAAAACAGAAAGATACACATATATTTCTTCTGATTTCATAGGGATTTTTAGAGTGCGGGAGAGTTTTATCCTTTTTCTTTTAAGCATCTTGCACATAGATACAGGCTAAGCATGGTTGAAACTGAGGTTTTCTGAAAATAAAATAAAAACTCAAAGAGTACATGAGATATTTGTATGATAGAAGTTTATCAGCTTTGCTTTTGGCCTGTGTGGCATGTATCTGTTTACTATAGATTTTTTCAAGCTTAAATGAAGACAGCTCAATTCCTTTCCTGTCCATGTCCTCTGTCCTTCAGATATTGATGTCAGAGCCCGGGAAACTGTTGCAGAAAGTAAAAGTTTGGCTCCAGGAATACTGGAATGTGACTGATCTGATAGCTATCCTCCTGTTCTCTGTTGGGATGGTGCTCCGTCTGCAAGATCTGCCACTCCGGAGTGATGGCCGAGTGATATACTGTGTTAACATCATTTACTGGTATATACGGTTATTAGACATCTTCGGAGTAAACAAGTATTTGGGACCATATGTCATGATGATTGGGAAAATGGTAAGAGAATTTAGTGTACTACTTTTTACCAGCATGTTCTTGACTCAATGTCTTTGGCCAATGACATCACTGCAGATTTATCTGTATTTTCTTTAACACATTAGCATTTTCATGTAAGCTAGAAATCAGTGCCTTATTGAATCAAAATCTGAGCAAAGACCCCCCCAGAATTGAGGATTAGACTTGAACTTTTCTGTTAGGTGTTATATTTTCTGTCTTTCTCCATGACCACTCTTCAACAGCAAAGCTATCCATCCTACACCTCTGTGGCTCGCTAGCAGAAAATACAAAGGATGTTAATTCTCAAAGAATTGTATAGAAGTGTGGCTTGTTAAGGTGTGTTGTGATAGGTGTGGTCTGTTCAAAATTATAATGGTTATGATTAAGACCTTGACCTTTCTATAGTTGGCTCCGTATTCATTTGTTCTTCCGTTTTTTCTGGCCAGGTGTGTCCTTGTGAGATAGGAAACCCAGTTGGGTAACTACAGCCTCTGACACCTGGCTAAATCATGTGTACACAACATGCCAAGAGTATTAGTAGTTTATCTAATAGTAAATGCATACAGTAGGAACCAAGAGATAATTTGCTTCCAAATGTATAACTTCTGAGTTTCTGGCTTTTTCCTTTACATTTCAGTCAAAATGTTAGATTAAAGCAGCATTTTGCTCATATGAATTAAAGAAAATGGCTGAATTTACCGATGTAAATGATATTCAAATAGTCACAACAAGCTCAGTGATTCTGAGCAGGTCTAAAAATTAAGTACAAAATATATGTCCAGAGAACCATTGTCTTATCCCTTTACCTTATACCACCTTTCAACTCCAAATACACACTGGTGGATTTGGCAAAGAAGGAACATCTTAGTGGGGAACAAAAAACCAACCAAACACAGACACACACACACACAAAAAAAAAAAAAAAAAAAGGCAAGAGAGGGGGGAAAACACAAAAGATAGTCGTTATTGAATTGGTATGTCCTGACAACAGAATTCTGAAGTATGGTACCTTCCTTCAAGGAAGCCATTAGGATGTTGATGGTAGGGATTTTGCAGAGCTCCAGAGTACAGAGGTGAAAACACACATTAGTTCTTTCTGGAGGCTACTGTGAAGGGACAGAAGGGCAAGAGAAAGGACCGAAGGCCAAAGGGAAAACAGTGTGCTATAATCTGTTTCTTTCTTGCCCCAAATGGAGTATGTCCCTCCATAAGAGGATCTGGTGTTCACTGAAACTTACACAATACACAGTGCATAAAACTCCTAAGAAACAACTAGCTTCCTACCCAGTGGTACTTTTTACTGATGCTATGCAAAAATAGTTTTGAGCTGTGATGCTAGCAATGGCAGTCTGAAAACTAGTTCAATAATAAACAGTTGAGCCATGAATAACAGACTTCTAGTAGTCAGTGTTATGGATGGCTGATAGAAGCCCAGCTTCACTAATAGTATAAACAGTCGTTTATTTTTCTCCTGGGGTCAACACAGAAAGGAAATGGTTGAAATCAGCAAAATAATATAATTTCCATTCCTTTGTCATCCTTGCATGTGTACCACAAATCAAGCCTCAGTGGGCTTTCACTGGAAAACAAACGCAGGAAAAGCGCTAGCCTCTGTAGGCTCAGCACCCACAAAGAGGGTGTTGAATTTAGCTACTAGAGTACTCTGAAGGTGTGGGCAACTGTTAAAAGAGGGAAGTTCTTTTCTTTTGTTCTTTACTGTTATTTGATTTTCATGCATCATTAAACTTTCCATGCACTCAGAAACTCTGACACATTCCCTTTGCCCACACGTGCAATGCCCAGCTGGTTTGAGTTGCACAGTTTTGCCTCTCACATCTATTTTCTCACCTACTTATTCCCCTGTGTAATGGCCAATCCCTTTGTATCATGCACAGACTTCCCTGGGAGTCCCACCTGCTTGCTCCATGCTGGAATGAGCTCTATTGTGCATTTTTGTTTAAATCACATGTCCATTTACCTCCTTGGGTTCTTTTTCATTTTATGGTTTTGCATGTACTATTCAGCACTATAGAGAATATCAAACCACTTACAGATATTTCTAGAGAGTAGGACTATCACAGTTGCTGAGTTTTTCAGCAAACTGTATTTAATGCCTGAGCTTTTATCCTGAGCTTCTGTTGTAATTTTGAGACTTGAGAGAGAAGAGATTACTCTTTCCATCTTTCCAGTGTTAAGGAACCTTCTCTGCCTCTGCACTGTATCCACTTAAACAGCTGTAATAGATGTTAACTCTGGGCACTGTGAACAAATACACGAGTTAACTTAAGCAAGGGGCAGGAATGGGTTAGAGTGGTTTAAAAGCAATAGACAACAGCAAATGTGAAGATAGGAGGGGAAAGCTGAACAGCCAAGTTTATTACTACCTACTGATTTCAGTAACAGAATATGCTTATTAAAATGTGCTTTTCTGGTCTCTGCACAATGATAGATTTACTCCTCTTTTATTTGGGGAATGAAATTAATTCAATGGCATGTCAAGGAAGTCAGGGTTATATCAGTTCCTTACTATATGGGAATGTCTGCATTTTCTTAACATCTCTGCAAATAAAAAGGGAAATGGAGTCAGCTTGTGTATAAAACTGCAGTAATAGTTCCTCATTTTCCCACGTTTCAAATACGCAGCTAATGAGTTCTTCAGAATGATTGAGATGGCCATTGCCTTGTTAAAGTAGCAATAGTAATTTGACCCTACAGGTCAAAGGGCCTGGTACGATGCTTATGAGATTCAGTGGAAACTCATCCACACATTTCACTGGATTTCAGACAACCTAGTGAGGTTTTACACAGATATGCAGTTGAAGGAGGGAAAAGCTAAAATGCAGCTTGAATTGAGAAAAGCTTTGAAAATGTTATTTCTTGCAGCATGTGGTTAAATCCATTGTGATTCCTGATAAAAAACACTGGAAGCATAGAAGAAATGGTCTTCACTTGCCACCAGATACTCATGTTTATTTGTTTGCATGACATGTTAAAATAGATATTATAACATATAATGTTATATATTTCTACCTGAAACAAAATTTCATCAGAGAAGAAAGGAGGAGCCAGGTTTCATCTCCATATTCCTTCACTGAAAGTGTAAGAACGAAATGTAGTTGTGCAGCTTTCTCATTTTAGGATGGTACAATGATCAAGAGTATCCTCTTCAATCAGTTTTTCTTGAGAGATTAATAGTCTAAATAACATAGGAATACTGGTTATTTAGTTATCTGATTTTTACTTTTTTAAGGCATTTATTTTCCTTCCTTGTGTCCCACCTTCTTTCTTTCTTTCTGGACCTGAAGACTTTTGATTTCCCCTGCTTTTTGTTCACTCCTATCAGAGCCCTGCCCTACAAGTGTCTTTCTCTTACAGTGTCTCTTTCAGTAAATATGAGAATATCCTTTTCTGTTTGCTCCTCTGTATCCCTCTTTTGTCTGTTCGATACTTCCCCAGTGTCACTTTGACCTCAGGTCTTCTCATTGTTCTACAAAACTGAAGAACTGCTGCAGCAGTGCCAGATCCATCTGCTGCAGATGAGTCCTCTCTTCCACTACCTCCTCTCATGAGCAACCCTGCTCTTAAGCTGCAGAGGGACCCCCATGGACCAATAAGATCACTGTTTGAAGTGCAGGCTGGTTGCATGCCTGCCTCACAGGGAAGCCAGAATGCAGCTGAAAATGTAGAGGCTGAAGGGATCAAAACTCCTCAGGTTTAGAGGAGTTTTGGGTCAAATTCTGGACACTGAGACAAAAGTTGCATGCACAGCTAGGAAAACAGCTCTGTCATAACAAGCCTTATAAATAAAGACTGGTGAGTAAACTTGTAACTAAAGGGATCTTACCAGAGACTTGACAGAATTCCCATTTTTTTCACATACATTTTGGGTGATAAAGCATCTCTGCTGTACCTGCGTGGTGCCCTTTGCTCTGGTCTCTGGAGGGCCCTTTCTAGGACAGTTCCCTTACTAATATTCAGCCTCTTTTCAGCACCTCCTAGGATTGCTGTCCTACTTTTTACCAGGAATATTTTGAATGGATAGGCACTGTTTGCAAGCACTAATTAAACTTGTGCATATCCTAATGAGGCCTCCAGCAATGGAGAAGAGTAGAGTTGAGTGTCCGTGTTATCTGCTTTTATTTTTTTTTAATACGGCCTTTGTCAGACTCCCCCACCAAGCTGATTTCTAGTCCAGCCAGTATCACAGCTTTCCTTTCCCACTGGTTACCACCATGGTGTCTCTTATGTTGCATTAACAGGCTATTCTCTATATGTTATATGCAACTTCCTTCCTTTCCTCCAAGACAAAGACTACCAGTGAAAAAAATACTCCGCATCTGTCTTTTTTTTTTGGTACAGTTGCCACTAGGTGCCTATAAACAATATATCATCTCATGAACATTGCCCTCATCAGGCTGCTGATCTTATATTCTTGTTCAGGCAAATGGTGCGTGACCAGATGGTATCTTGTATTTTCAAACCTATTCATAATATTTAAATTGTTCTTAAAAGCCACATTGGGTAAAACCAAGGCCGCAATAGTACTGCCTTACATCTTTGAAAATGAAATCTGCTATGTGTAAATCTGGAATGGCTTTTCATAATTTGTTTTTGAAAATTCTGTTTCTAAGATTTACAAACTTTTTTGCAGCTTATAATAATAGCAATATGGGCAAATAAGTTCCTCTAATTCTTGTCCCTTCTCTCTCTTTCTTTCCTCTCCTGTCATTACATTCAGATGATAGACATGATGTACTTTGTCATCATCATGTTGGTGGTTCTGATGAGCTTTGGTGTTGCAAGACAGGCTATTCTGTTCCCCAATGAGGAGCCTTCATGGAAGCTGGCGAAAAACATTTTTTACATGCCTTACTGGATGATCTATGGGGAAGTGTTTGCAGACCAGATAGACCGTAAGCAAGTTTATGATTCTCATACTCCAAAGTCAGGTATCCAACTTTGATCAGAAGATGTCCTATTAAATCATGTGTGTGTGCTCAATAAATGGCTCAGGATAGAGGAACTCCTTCATCACAGAGAACGGTCACAAGAATATTTTTTCTGATAATATTTGGCTGTCAGTTTCACAACATGCTTCTGGCATCACTTCACAATTATTTAACCAGAAATCGATAATGCTAAATTATCTTGTATATAAAGTTTTAAATGGCTCCTTTTTACCAGTTGGGTGACAGGTATACCCTCCCAAGTATCCACCCTGAGTTCATTGGTACACCTGCAACATAAAAGGTCACTTCTGTTTTTATCATCCATTGGTTTTATTTTAGACCTAAATACTTTTTACCTAACTTCATACTGAGTATCAAGTCTAATAATACTGGGTTAAACCTTCGGCTCCTGCAGTTCATGAGGATCTAATCCAATGTGTTTTGTTTTCTCTGTTCCCTGCTCACTGTCACCACCTTTACACTAAACCATGTGATGCAATTCTTTGGGGACAGTAGATCCACTACTAGAATTTTGCTTTATTTAATTATTTGAAATGCAAGACTCTGCTCCCCTCAGTGCAAACAGAATGAAAGCCAGTATTTCATGTACTATCTCCTCAGGATTCATTTGGCTGGTGATCAGGAAAATGCCTGTTTTCTATTTAAATTAAACCTCCTAGTGACACCTGGTGCATTATGCCAAAGGAGAGAGATGGTCATGAGAAATTATGTGGTAGATGAGCAAACTAAGAATCACAACGTATCTTTAGCAAACACGGACATGAAACTGATGTTCATCACTCCTACTTAAATATCCAAAAGCTTTGGCATCATTTAGAAGTGAGTATTTTCCTCCAGTGGCAGAACGCATCCATTAAAGCTCTGTTTAGGATATTCCTTTTTATCCTATGTGTCACCTTCAGAAAGAGCAGTGTTTTCAGAATTCTGTTTCTTCACCAAATTTGAATGGAAAAAAGTTGTTGACTTTTCCTGAGGTGGTTAAGATAATACATGTATCTATATCACCAGTAATAACCCAAATTTAACAGAGTTACAGACAGACAGATATATACATATCACATGGAAAATATTTCACCAGTTCCATGTTCCTTTCTTCTTCTTGTTTAGCACAGAATCATTAGTGTGGATGCAGATGAAACCTCTTTTTTATGTTTACTTCCACACTTCATTTTCAGAGGCAGTATGACATGCAAGGAAGTAAATGAATATCCAAAGTCACAAAGCTTCCCACTAAGTTTAGCTTTTCACCCGATTCCTTCTGTTTTATCTTTTTTTCCTTTTTAAAAACTTGTTTCATTCCAAAGGCATAATAGCTGGGGATATAAAATTTATTCTTGCTCCTAAAGCATAATAACAGAATAAAGGTTTATACCAGTACACTATGACTTCCTTCCACAAGCAGAATTCTGTGTGTCCCTCTACTAGTGGCCATTTATTGATGTTGTACTAATTACCATAGTGCAACAAACATGGCAGCTGGATGAGTAAGAAGTTCTTGGTGTTTTTTTTAATGAAGTGCTGATTATAGTTTAGAACTCGGAAACCTCAGAAACTAGTGTCTTTGAATGACCATGATTTTAAGTACAAAAAGAGGGTGGCAGGCTCCATAACCTTGCATGAGTATTTAGGGTTAATCTTGGGTGTTACTCAGATGCCCAGCATTTAAATCTTACAAAAAGATGCAAGGTAATTACTTCTGAGGCTTAGGGAAAGCAAAATTGATTATGGTTTCAACTCCAGCTCTAAGCGTATATGTGTCATTGTTCTGTCTGAGTCAAAGAAACTACAGCAAAAGTAGTAATGCCAAAATGAAAAGCAGCACCTAGTTCCTCCTTCTTGAGATGCAGATGATACAGGGAATTAGAATATGCCACTCTTTCAGCACAAAACATGTGTGATATGTCATGTCTGTCAGGGGCTCAGTTGTCTCAAAAGTGTTACATCTGGAATAGACTGGGACCATAAGCAAATGGTTGGCGATCTTATTACACAATCAAAATTACCTGATTGGGAGACAAAAGGATTCACTAGTATACTTCTATTTTTTCACTAGTTGGACATTTATTGTTATATATATTGCTATTTCTTCTAGGCTGAATCAGCCATTGTATTCATGTTACAATACTACAGTGTTTGTACTTTCTCTAATAAGATAAACATTCTGAAGTTGTTATGCTACATCCAAACTACAATTGAACATTATACCTTGAAGCAGATTTTTTAATTACTATTATTTTAGAAAACCAAAAGGGTTTCTTTGTCTTTTTCTTTATATTTTGGTGTTTAATATTGAAATGTGATTTGCAAGTTTGAGATTCAGCAAAAGGTCTGATCTTAGAAGTTTGCATACATTTGAGCCACACTCCTGGAGATTATCTTACTGACTAAGAAATGTACAAAAAATTACGCTATTCTAAAATTTCTAACTCTTTTATTTTTTTCTTCTTTTTTTTCTGTTGATTTGTGAAGCATGCCATTAAGACTTATCAGATGCAATGTCTGGATCCATCTCATCAATTGGTAGCCTGTCCATTCAGTGGGTCTATTCTGATTTTTATCTTAACAAAATGCGTTAAAACACTAACTAAATGCCTCACTCTGAAGTAATGCATGCCATATTTAAATTTTTTACCCATAATTTCTGTATTTCATTTTTGAAATACAGATGTTAATCAGAGATTGCATTAGTGTCCTGCTGCCATGTGATCAACTTCAACTCAGAAGTGGGAACAGAATTATATTCTCACTTCTGGGAGTATAAATACACTATTCAGTGGTCTCATTTATTATCATGATATAAATAAATGCTAAATCCCTGCGAATTCCTAACTATCAACAAATTGTAATGCAGGAAAATAAAAAAATCAAATAGATAAATGAATGGAGGCAGAGTAAAATTTTAGGACTGTATTCAAATTTCCAGGTACATTCAACAAAAAGAGCAAAACCAGACTCAAAGTATGTCCTGATTCACAGCTCATCACAGCCACATTAGCTGTGGAAGGAAGGGGAATCTGGGTCAGGGAATTGGTGGTGTTATATGCAGCTTTCTCACATTTAGGCTGCCTTTCCTTATCCAGCTGAGACTTGTGCTGCCCGATGGAATCTGTGGGGCAGCAGCCAGCCAGCTGTTTAGCTTCTTTAGTCTGGAAGGAAATCCATGAACACCATAAAATCTCTCCCTCAGTTCACCTCACTAACTTTGTCACTATTGCTGGCAATTTTAGCCAAAAAAAAATTCACTACATAGTCGTCACATGCAAAGAACTTTCTCTTCACCTCACCAACCTATCTTCCCCTCCAGAATACTATGGATACAGAAATATATAAGAAATATTGAAAAGAGAAGGATTGTTCAGGGAATGAGTTTGCTTATTAAAAAACATAGATAGATTACATAAAGGGCAACTTGAGAAATGGCAGTCACCTGTAGAAAACGAGCAGCAGACCTCACATTTTCCTATATTCAGAAGGCAAAGCAATTAAGAGAGCTGTTAGCCAACATGTGGGTTGGGTTTTTTTTGTTTGTTTGTTTCTTGGACTGTTTGTCAGATTTGTTTGTCAGGTGTCTTACATGTCAGATTTTCATCTGGATTTTCTTTCCACCTGACAGTATTTCAAGTGCCATCTGGAATCTGAAGATCAATCTAAGTTATGTTCATTTGTTCGTTCCCTGGGCTTACTCTGTTGTTGGAAAAACCTATATAGTTTAATAGAAAAAGATGAGGTCTCCTTTTCTTAAACTTTAATTGGAGAAATGCCATGCCAAGTAACCATAATGCAGTTGTTTCCAAAGATGAGAGACAATTATACAAAAGCTTTAACTATCCAATTAATTTAGAAGGAAAGTATAACTATTACAAAACACTTTTAAAAAATGCTTTAGTCTGTTAAATTTATTTGTTTTTAAAGTTCTTGAATGTTTCTTAGTATAAATGAGAACTTGATACTAAATTCTATATGATCTTAGAGGTTTCATGTTTTTCATGTCTCCATATGACCTTCCTATGAGGGCTGTCATTTGCCTGGATCATTCTGGTATTAGAACAGAGTAGCTGTGCACAAAACAGAATAAATCGTAACTGTTTTTTTGCTTTTTTAATAAACTGTATTGCAGCTTTGCAGCACAGGCAATATTTTTAGGCAAAAGCAGAGAACCAAATTTGTGCATAGTCTACACACCACTTTAAAAGTCTGTCTGGCCTGAGCTGCAGTAGGATTTCCCTTCCTAGCACTCCTCTGAGGTTATATTTTGCCTTCAATTTGGATGGATATTTTTAATGGGGTGGGAGAGAGGAGGCAGAAAGCACTATCAAGAACTAGAAAATTACAGAGATTTACTATAAATTATTATTTAAATACCAGCAGATTGGAGAGACTCTTCAAAGTAATTTTTAATGTGGCTGAGGGCAAGAAGGAGCCTGTATGGTCACAGTGCTCTAGTTAAAGCAACTTTTTTAAAGTAGGCACTGTTCAATACTCTGGATGTTTCGGCTGATGAACAGGGTAATGGTATGAGATTCAGAGTTCCCAGAGTTTGGTATTTCCTCTGTCAGTGAAGACGTGGACAGCCCTAGGCAGCTCTTTTAGGCTTTTTTCAACATTCCCCAGCTTGGCAAGCTGGTAGGGTTTCTTAAACATTTGATTAAAAAAATATAAAATACTTTTGCATTCTTTGGGTTCAGTGCAGATCAAAACTGGAAGGTGCCTCTATACTTGTAAATTTTAAAATGTCCAGACTTGAGTGTAAAAAAAAGTTGGTTTGTTAGTTAATACACACTTATTAATTTTCTTATACTTTAGAATTGTGATACTAACCCATTCCACAGTTTCTTGTGATTTCAAACAAATCAACTTGTACTGTAAAACTGGTATCCATGTTTACATGAGAAGTAAGGCAAAAACCTATTTAGTAACTAAGCTGTTCAATTATGCACTTTCCATTATTTCCCACAACTGCTTTGGAAGAGTGCAGCTGGTAGAAGAGACATGACACAGAAATTTGCAAGCATTGTTTCCCAAGCCCTCCACCCAATGCACAGTAAAAATGAGCAGTGCTCATGTCATTACAGCAGTTACAGCAGGGAAACAAATTCTTGCCAAGCTCAACTGTTGCTTTAGGTCTGAAACACAGAGAGGTGTGGCATACTGCTATTTGCTTTGCAATTATTTGCTGGCCAGGAAAGAGGAAGGGTTAGGTATGTACCAGGAAAGGCCCATACAGGAAACCATCAACAGGAGCCCTAAAGGAAAAATAAGCATAGAAGGCGACTGTGAAAAAGGAAATAGGAGATGCAAAACATATTTACATTCACAGATGTCAGGTTGCAATATCTGAAAGCTGAGTAAAGGTAATGTGTATAATTGAAATTAAAACTCCAGCCATTTCTTATTTTCTAAATCGTCAGTTGAGGACTTACTGTTCAACTTTTATCCAATGGCCTGTTGGTATGAGACTAAATGGGTTTTTCAGTTTCCTGAAACAGGCATACAGTTATACCAACAGAATTTGCTTCTGCAAAACATTTCACTAGAATTAAGTACCCCATATATTTACTGTTAAAGCAAGGCTGTTATTTTAAAAGATTAGTATGTTTTCATACATGTTTAAATCACGTTTTGAAAAAGTTTGCTATCACAATATGGTACTGCACACTTAGTACAAAAATTACTGCATTTCTCCAAACATAATTAAAATGGTCAGGCAGTGTTGCACAGGAGACACAGGTGTAGATTCCACAGGGACAAGGCACAACACTCAGCAAGTGAAAGGTTTGGCTGTATGGAAGGCATGACATTACCACAGTGGGAGCGCCAGGAAAGCAGTGCTAATTAAATGGGGACCTGACACAGTAGAGCCCTGCCCAGGAGTGAAGCTCAAGGGAAAGCCCTGCAGAGGTGGATAATAAACCTTGCACTGATTAACATACTGTGGATACGCACCGTCCTGTTTTGCTCATCAGTGACCTCACTGATGAAATGCAGGTGCTGCCCAGATATGAGATCTGTGGCTGGTGCCTGTGAAGGGTTATGTGCAGATGGGAGGTAAGAGAACTACCCCAGCTTCCTGTAACATGGAGATAAGACGTGCTTGGGACTCTACATAGCTGGAGAGGGGAGGCAAACTGTCCTGGGTAACTGTAACAGAGTCATCTTGCACCCTACAAACAGAATTCTAATTTCTTAAATGTAAACAAGTAATTTAATTATCTAAAAATAACATCATTGCTACTTACAGCCTCCTGCCAGAGTCCTGTGTCCTTATTCATGGAGACAGAATTTTTTTTGTTTCCTGGAAGAAATTATTTTAGCCAAACAGT
The DNA here is from genome assembly GCF_000747805.2 of Chaetura pelagica. Taxonomy (NCBI): domain Eukaryota; kingdom Metazoa; phylum Chordata; class Aves; order Apodiformes; family Apodidae; genus Chaetura; species Chaetura pelagica. Next base: position 830,901 of record NW_009951918.1, on the reverse strand, counting down.
TTGTTTAATAGTAGAGAGAAAATCCATTAAAATTAAAGTTACAGTTTAAAAATGAAAGAAAGTGTTCAGGGATGTGCAGTACTAACTTAAATTATCTGCAAGGTAATGTTTTCTAGAGAATAAATAAAGCATACTCTCAACCTGTTCCCAGTAAGAACATGTCTTTCTGTAAGTAGGAAGGACTAGTGACACCACAGGTCTAGACAAAACAAAGCTGTTTGAAACAGCAGCATTGCTTGTACTTGGCTTTGAATATTTTGGAAAGATTTTGTTTGAAGCTGTATCATGTATTCTTCCATCCCAAATGGCTATAACATTTCTGTATGTAATAGCTTAACAGCCTGTGCGCCTCCAAAATCAAGTACCCAAATCACACGCAGTATCATATGATTGCCAGTACAGACATCCACAGGTGAATTCCATGCTCTGTGAATCAAGTTCAGAAGAACCTTTTTGAGAAGAAGCAATAGTTAGTATTGGAAATCATTAATTTCTTGACACAGGCTGGAATTTTACAAAACATACAGCACTGGCAAACATTGTCATCTGTGAAGTCAGTGGGAAACTCTCACTGATGTCAGCAGAAACTGGGTCAGTGCTGAGCACTTTGAGAATTCCTTACTTAAACTTTTTTTTTTTATGGGAATGAGGGGAAGTTAGCTGTAGTGTTGTGCAAAATGTACTGGTTGGTTTGTATATATAAGCTGCTTCAATTTTTTTCTTGAAGAGGTGATTACAGAGGTACTTGGGATCGCTAGGACTGAAGTTAGAAAGACATAAACTGAATCCATGCTTGCAAGTACAGATCACCCACCTTGAAGTGGATGATCACAGCACTTGAAGCCCTGTAAAAAAAAAAAAAAAAAAAAAGCAAGAAAAAATATTTCACAATGCTTTGTCTCCCCTTGCTTCAGCTCTGCAACACTAATACTATTTTGGTTCCAAAGCATTTGGGGAAGAAACAGGTGGCAACTCTGCTGCCTACATGTCCCTTTACCTGGTACAGTAAAGACTTGATAATCTCCCCCACTGTTTCTAGGCATATGGCCCAGAGCCCTTAATCGCAGAAGGTCATTATGCGTATGTCCCAGAGGAGCTCAGGGTAGTACAGTGAACAGCAATAAATGTCTGCTCTTTAATTTACTTTCATGTACTTCTTTTTCTTTATGTTATTTATCACATCCTTCTTCATCAATCAAAAGAGACCAAGCTTTCACCATTGAAAAAATAATACATATGCTTTTTTCCAGGATTAAATATTTTCATAATTTTATTTTCACAGCCAGTAATCACTACCAGAGTACCATAATTTTTTAGCTGTATGCAACCAGGCTGCTTACTTACAGCAAGCATGTCTCCTGCAATATGGAAGGGGAATATCTTGATATTCATGGCAAATAACACACTGTAAGAGGAACTGCAGCACGTAAAATCTGTGATAGCAAGTGCAAACTTCTTGAGGGGAACAACCAAACTGTTGTTTGGAAGATACTGCTTTGGCAGGCAGGCCTTTATAAATATTTAAATATTTCTGTAAAAAGCACTGAAAAAATAACAATCATTCCAATTTTGCTTTTTTTTGGTTGGTTGGTTTGTTTGTTTCACATTTTTGTTCCCAGCTCCTTGTGGTCAAAATGAAACCAGAGAAGATGGCAAAATAATCCAGCTACCTCCCTGTAAGACTGGAGCATGGATCGTTCCTGCCATCATGGCCTGTTACCTCTTGGTTGCAAACATCCTTTTGGTGAACCTTCTCATAGCTGTTTTCAAGTGAGTGACACATTGCAAAGTATGGACTCGGGAGGGAGGGACATTATTCACAGCCTAAGAGGTCTGCTAAGCTGAAGACTTTGGCTGAGACCCATTTTCAGAGGATGTGAATGTGAGAGGGAAATAGGCAGTAGATTGTCTCCAGGGAATGAGGGAAATACCAGGTTATTCACATTGTCTCATTTCCAAGGACAGACGCCCAATGAGAATCAGGGCAGATAAGCCAAAATATTTTAAGTTCAGTTATAGCATCATTCGCTTCAAATAAACACACTTTCCTGTTTCATTGAGCTGTTGTAAGACTCAGTGTAAGACAAAGTAGACATACACTATAGTGGCTGATTGCCACTGTGCTTTTTCAAAGCACAAACTAAATAATTTTTTTCTTCTTCTTCTTCCTCTTTTTGCTACAAGGAAACGTTTACCAGTGTTAGTGAAATGTGTCTAGTTAAGGTGGTGTCATATCATCTTTGGAAAAGTACCCAAAACTATTCCTGATGTTATTTTCCTCTTCTTCCCTTCTAGCAACACATTTTTTGAAGTCAAATCCATATCCAACCAAGTCTGGAAGTTTCAAAGATATCAGCTAATCATGACATTTCATGAAAGACCTGTACTCCCACCACCTCTGATCATTTTCAGCCATATGACTATGATATTCCAGCACCTCTGCTGCAGATGGCGGAAGCATGAAAGCGATCCAGATGAAAGAGACTACGGATTAAGTAAGCCTTACATAATTTACAGAGTGAAACTTTACAATGCCCTTCATAATATCCAGTGTTTGACATGAATAAAGGCTAAGTTCAGCACCTTGAGAACCTTTCCAGCAGAGAACAACTTTTAACTGTAAAAATCTTACCTGAATGTGTTATTTTTACCTGCATTGCTCAAACCTCAGTTTCCTTAGAGCATTAATGAGGCTCTGTTTTTCTGGGATTTTTGTTGTTCCCCCCTTCAAACCAAAGGGGTTGTGTTGCTGTTGCTAGAGGTCTGTTATTGCTGAAATTCCTCTTACAGTCCATCGCACTTCCAGATCTCAGTTTTATTTCTGAAAATGCAGAGAGAATATTCCTACTTTTTGAGCAAACAGTACATACTTCCCCCCAACACACTTTTTCCCTAGATAAGCTGAGAGATGGTGAGAAGTAATTATTTTGTAGACACATGTTCTCTCCTTTACACTGACTCAAACTGGAGGAGTAGTTTCTCTCGATGCTTCAATATGAACTCCCATATACATGATGGAAAACCTGTCAGATTATTTTGATAACACTTTCTCTCATCCTCTCTATCAAGCTCTTCAAAGAAAAAGATCTCCACCTCCCCCAGTGTATATGCAAGAAACAGGGAGCTAAGGGATGTGCATCTTTTCCCAACATTAGCCCATGTCACAGCCCCCTCCCTCTATGAGAAGGGAGCTGAAGCCATGTAGTGATACTGGAGATGCAAGTGCAACCAGACTGCTCTCCTCCCAGTCACATCACACTGTCTGCCACAGCTCTTGCTGCTGCCTGCAGATGGGCTCTTGCCATGTCAGACAGCCCCTCTGTACTCTCAGACTCCTTTCTTAGCAGTCTGCTAATTAGATTATATTTCTATTAGGTTACAGGTGGGCTTTGGCTCCCACTGTCTCTTCAGGACCTGACCAGCACCTGTGTTTAGATCACATATAGTCAAAACACATTCACATTTGTTCAGCATTTGCCTGGTTATGTGTGTCTGTCTCCAGAATCATATATAATTGAAGCCACTAATTTGGCAATTGGCTGGATATATCTGCTTTCATATCAAAATGCCAGATAAATGTGAAGCCTGCTTTTGAAAGTTTAGTCCATGAATTCCACAACAAGAAGAATGTGGTTAATTTAATGTGTTAATCTTTGCCAAATCCACATTTCTCTGTTGTTTCCACAGAACTTTTCATAACCGAGGATGAACTGAAGAAGGTCCATGACTTTGAAGAGCAGTGCATAGAAGAATATTTTAGAGAAAAGGATGACAGATTCAACTCCTCCAATGATGAAAGAATCCGTGTCACTTCAGAAAGGTGCACTTTTTTGTTTTTCTCTCACAAGTTGATTTGGAAATGTGTTTCTGTTGCCATTTTGACCCTTCCTTTCTTTTTCTTGAAAATATAAATATTTGATGCATTTTTAAATGTCTTAAATAAAAAGTAGAGTGATAAAAGATGGTAAATTTATTTTCCCTTTTTTTTTCTTTTTTTGCTAAAGAAAATGTTCCTCAAAGTTTTGAAAACATAAATCTTTTAGCCAATTGTATTAGAACACAAGTGATGTAGTGAGAAACATAGATTATTCTTGCATTTCAGGCATAAGTGGTCAGAACACAATGGGAGAGTAAATGAGAGTCCGTCAACGAAAACTACAGCTTTAGCACTGACCTGCTAGCCATTCACATAGAGTAAGCCTTGTTTCAGGATGGCCTTGCTAGGTAAGCTAGTTTCATTGAGAGCAACAGGGATCTTGCCAGTAATTTAAAAGCAGCTAGTAATTTCATCTACAGCAATAAAACACACAGAGGACAAAGGTAATACATTAATTTAGTGGAAGTTGCCAGTCTGCAAATGCATCAGACCTAAAAATTCATAAATCTGTCCATCTGCTGTATGCAGCTTATATGCTTTCATCACACAGCAGTTGAACAACAGAGTAAAATTTTGAGGACAGAGTTTGTTTTTTTATTCATAGCACTGTAACCAATAAATATTTTTGTGCAATATCCTGTCAGATATTCATAAAACTTATGAACAACTGAATACTCCATTCCCTGAATACTCTGCTTTAACTTGACTAACAGAGGTCAGATGAGTTGTCATTGTCATCAATTACACAAATATAACACTCTTCCCCTTATAAATCATCTAGCATTGCCCCTGATGGAGCTATGCCTAAAATACATTTTCTGGCAACGAAACATGCTTTTAATTTTATTTGAAATAAATCTATCCCAGAGCAGGATTAGCAGATACAGGCTGGATCTATGGGCCGAGGCCAATTGTATGAGGTTCAGCAAGGCCAAATGCCAGGTCCTGCATTTCAGTCACAACACCCTGTGACAAGGCTACAGGCCTGGGGAAGAGTGGCTGGAAAGCTGCCCAGCAGAGAGGGACCTGCGGGTGTTGGTTGGCAGCTGGCTGAACATGAGCCAGAAGTGTGCCCAGGTGGCCAAGCAGGACAACAACATCCTGGCCTGGCCTGCATCAGGAATAGTGTGGCCAGAAGGAGTAAGGAAGTGATAAGTCCACCTGCACTTGGCACTGGTGAGGCCACACCTCAAGAACTCTGTTCAGTTCTGGGCCCCTCACTGCAAGAAGGACATTGAGGTGATAGAGCAAGTCCAGAGAAGGGCAACAAAGCTGGTGAAGGGTCTGGAGAACAAGTCAAACAAGGAGCAGCTGAGCAAACTAGAGTTGTTTAGTCTGAAGAAAAGGAGGGCTGAGGGGAGACTTCATCACCCTCTACAACTAACTGAAAGGAGGTTGTAGTGAGTGTTGGCCTCTCCTTCCAAGTGAATAATGACAGGATGAGAGGAAATGGCCTGAAGTTGCAGCAAGGGAGGGTTTAGATTGGATATTCAGAAGAGTTTCTCTACTGAAAGTTGTTGGACAGTGGAACAGGTTGCCCAAAGAGGTGGTTGAGTCACCATCCTCGGAGGTATTCAAAAGCCATGTAGATTTGATACTTCAGGACATGGTCTAGTGGCCAAGGTTGTGAGGTGGTTTTTTTGTGTTGACAGTTGGACTCAGTGATCTTATAGGTCCTATCCAACTATGGTGATTCTGTAATCTTCTTTAATCATCTGCATTGCTGGAAACAGCACTCCTAAAATAAATATTATAGAAAAGGACATTTGACAGGAAGCATTGTCAGGTGTGAAATAGTGTCCTCTTAAAGAATGGCCAAGTAATCCAACTCTACTTCATCTTGAAAAGACAGAAGAGAAATTGAGAGAGGTCTATATAATTATGAGTGCAAGGACATCATGAGTAGCAATCAATTGTTTGCTGTCTCTCCCAGAACAAGAAATAGGATTGCTAGATTGTTCCATTAACCTAGCAGGAGTCCAGGTTCAAAATAGGTTGTTTTTCCATGCAATAAGTAGTGGAACAGAGCAAATCAGATTATGAGAAAATATAAAAGAAGCTGATGATATCAGCTAAAAGTCAAATATAGACAAGCATATGGATGAGAAATCCAGTAAGGACTGCTAAATACATAGAGATCATATTGCACTCATGAAGTTCCAGAGCCGAAAATGTTTAGAGACTGGATAATAATAGGATATGTTATGGTAAGATACGATGTAATGTAATGTAATATGACATGACATGACATTATATGATATGGGAAGTATTAATTATGCTTCAAAGTGAGATGGTGGGATAAATTGACCAGTGGTCCAACTTGTGGACTTAATTCTAGAATTAATATAAGAGGTCTAATTCTGAAAAGAGTGCCTTAGTCCCACTAAATCATTACTTCAATTAATTTATTGATGGACTGATGTGCAAAGGTTAAAAATAAATAGGACCAAAATGAATGCCAGCAAAAGCCATCATCTCCCAAACAAAAATTTAAAAGGCTTATTGTAAGTAATATAAAATCTTTGCCAGGTCCCCAGTTCAGATTTTTTTTTTTTTTCCTGGTTACTGATTATTATCTTCAAATAATCCGTGTTTGTTTCACTTTTAGAAATTTTTTAGCTTCAGCAGAAGATACTTGATGCATATTTTACATGTAGCCTCCTCCTTTTATGTTCTCATACTCTTCTGCTAGGGTGGCTTGGCATCATCTAGTATCTTAGATATTTCTCGCTGTAAGAAAAACCATGGATGCAATGGAGGCATCATATATGGATATTCTAAAATTTGCCAGAAGGTTTATACTAGCTCAAATACACATGGAAAAAAATCCAAAGGAAAACTTGGGTATTCTTATTTTGAAATTGTGTTCTAATTCAAAATTGTTCTTAAATAAAATACAACTCTAGCTGTCTATTCACTGAGTGCAAGTTTATGCAAAAATATGGAAAATAGAAATTTTCACTTATTAAGCCCTTTTCCAGACCAGATTATGTACACATCTCAGGTTACTCCTGGTTTCAGAACCCAGACTGCGGTGTCCTTATCTTGCTGAGTTTCTATATAAATGTCCTACTACTATCAATGCAGTCTCATCTGTGATTACTTCCGTAGCAACCAACAGACCATGTAATTCAAAAGTCTTTCTTCATCTTGGCCAGATATACACTCTTGCATGCTGTGCCTCTGGCAGTAGCTAACAAATTGTGTTCAGGGAAGGCATGACAAATATAGGAACATGTATCAGCAAAGTATGACTCTAGGTTCTTCCTGGGATGCATTAGTTTTGTTCAGCAGCACTGCATAGCCCTCATGAGAATGCAGCATGTAAAACTTATCTCAGTGTGGAAAGTTCTACTCATATTCCAGATACAAATATGTAGCCAAGTGCAATAATTCAACTGGCTGTGTTTGTATTTAAAATTATTTCACTTGTATACGTCTCTCAAAGCAAGGGGAAAACAACAACAACAACAAACCAACCTCAAGACTATAATAGAATCACAGAACACCATGTTGGAAGGGACCTCAAGGATCGCTCTTTCCAACTTTTCTGGGTACTACTATAGTTTACATAAGAAGGCTCAGCACCCTGTGCGATGTGGGGGAATCTGCCACTTCCCTTGGGAGACTCTTCCAATGTTTCATTGGTTATGGTTGGTAGATTCAGGTTATAGTTGGACTTGATGATCTTCAGAGTCTTTTACAACCAGGATGATTCTGTGATTCTGCGAGTAAAATCCAAGAGGTTTCTGAAATTGTTCCATGTGCCTGGCAGCCCTAACGTTGTGAGGTTATATCTGTTCCTCATCTTGGAGCAATTGTTACTGAATCCATATGTGTGATGAGGCACTCAAGTATTAGCTGATAAATATTTTTAGATTACAATTTACTTATTTTTTATTCAATAGCAGTTCAGATAATTAACAACATGAGGGAAAATTCAACTGCTTCCCATGCTGACTTACGATGCAATTTTATCCTGTTTGCAAGAACATTAATCTGTTTTGTTGGAGAATTTGGTAGAACTAGAGGTAGACTGGTTACCTAAATGAGTAGCATGAGATTCTTTCAAACTACGAGTTAATTTCTTAGTAGTGATTGCTTGATTATTTATCTGTTGAAGATGGATTATAGCTATACAGTTTCCCATTTGGTTTCTGTGCTTGTGCTTTCAAAACTCATGATCTTCAACAGAAAAAGCCCATCTTTCACAGGAATGTGAGACTTGATGGAAGGACTGGTGTCACATTCCTCCCTCTGCTCTCTTATGCAGGAGAATTGCTGTTGCTCATCACCACGAGATAGTCACACCAGTCTCACCAGCTAAAGTTCTGTGCATTAATTAACAAGGCACTCATGCTGCCTAATACTCATTCATTGCTGAAATCTGGTTTCCTTCCAGGTCAGTAAGAGCATTTATGGTGTTGCCAGTGCCAGGTCACTCATCCTGTTAAAAATTCAGCCAGCAATAGTAGAAGATTATATTTGTCTCACCAGAAATCCTGGCTATGATTGACAGGCCACCTATAAACACAGAGTACAAGTTACACTAACAGGCAGAGAGTAAGAGACTTGTGAGGAAGAAAGCAGAAAATAGGGATTTGTTGCTTCTCTGTTTATTTTTTAGTGTTTACACGAATGGGGTAAACCAGAATTATACTTTTAAAAATCAGACAAAGATAACTCTATAAATGTGTTGCTTCTGATACTTCTTTGGCATATAATGGTGTTCCCTGGTCTACCCTATAGACTGCAACCAGAGAAAATAGTTATGAGAAGAAATTCATATGTGCTAAAGGCAATTTAATTGTGTAAAATTAGAGGACTCCGTATAAATTCTCCAGTGGAGATATTGTAGAATCCGGAAAATTGAAATGGTTACTGGCATAAATTATTACACAACACACCTTAAAGTTGAAAACATTTTAAAATGAGACAGATCAACAGTGTATAAAAGATATAATGAAGTTTATATTAGGAACACGTATTCAATTATAACTATTAATACTTTAATTGTTTATTTATTTATTATGATAAATAGCTAATAAATCAATCAATTTCAATCCCTGAATTATTAACACAGACTACCTAAAACACAATCACAGTGGTGAAGCAATCTAAGTGTGTGTACCCTGTTGTAGGCTGTATGTGGTTTGATCAGCATTCTCTTCTTTTTACACTTCTAATGCATACTTGGTATTACCTACATTCAAGATAGTAGCTGATGCATTTTTTTCCCCCTATATATCTGAGCTAAAAAATAATCAGATAACAAAGAAACTACATCTTTAGGTTCACATGGCATTAGCTGGTGTAAATCTGGGGTCAATGCCAATGTGACACTCACCCACAAGAAGGGCCGGAAGGAGGATCTGGGAAACTATAGGTCTGTCAGCCTGACCTCAGTGCCTGGCAAGGTTATGGAGCAGATAATCCTGAGACCCATCAAATGGCATGTACAAGGCCATCAGGGAATCAGGCCCAGCCAACATGGGTTTAGGAAAGCAAGGTCCTGCCTAACTAATCATGAGGGGAAGGCTGTGGATGTGGTCTACGTAGACTTCAGCAAAGCCTTTGACACAGTCTCCCACAGCAACCTCCTGGAAAAGCTGACAGCCCATGGCTTAGACGGGTGCACCCTTTGCTGGGTTAAAAACTGACTGGATGACCAGACCCAGAGAGTGGTGGTGAATGGTGCTGCATCCAGTTGGCATCTGGTCACCAGTGGTGTCCTCCATGGATCAGCACTGGGCCCAGTTCCATTCAACATCTTACTGATGACCTGGTTGAGGGCATCAAGTCTACCCTTAGTACATTTGCAGGTGACACCGAGTCGGGGGAAAGTGTCAATCTGCTTGAGGGTAGAAAGATGCTGCAGAGGGACCTGAACAGGCTGGGCTGATGGGATGAGGATCAACAAGACCAAGTCTCGGGTCCTGCACTTTGGCCACAATAACCTCAGGCAGTTCTACAGGCTGGGGGAAGAGTGGCTGGAGAGCAGCCCAGCAGAGGGACCTGGGAGTACTGGTTGACAGCAAGTTGAACATGAGCCAGCAGTGTGCCCAGGTGGCCAAGAAGGCCAATGGCATTCTGGCTTGTATCAGGAATAGTGTGGCCAGCAGGAGCAGGGATGCAGTTCTCTCCCTGCATGCAGCACTGGTGAGGCCTCATCTCGAGTTCTGTGTGCATTTCTGGGCCCCTCACTTCAAGAAGGGTATTGAGGTGCTGGAGCAGGTCCAGAGGAGAGCAACGAGGCTGGTGAAAGGACTAGAGGGAAAGTCTTACAGGGAGCTGGAGTTGTTTAGTCTGGAGAAAAGGAGACTCTGGGGGGACCTGAAGTGAGGTTGTAGTCAGGTGGGAGTCAGGATCTTCTCCGAGGCAACTAGTGACAGAATGAGAGGGCATGGCCTGAGACTGCACCAAGGGAGTTTTAGGTTGGATATTAGGAAGCACTTCATCATGGAAAGGGTGATCAGACATTGGAACGGAATGCCCTTTTGGTGACCTCTTAGATGATCACTACTGCTTTGTAAAACTAACCTGTTTAATACTTCCCTTTTTTAAGGGTAGAGAACATGGCCATGCGACTGGAAGAAGTAAATGAGCGAGAGCACTGCATGAAGGCCTCTCTGCAGACAGTTGACATCAGGCTTGCTCAGCTGGAAGATATGATGGGACGAATGGTGACTGCCTTAGAAAAACTGACTGGCATAGACAGAGGTGAGACAACCAAGATACGATCCAGGACGTCCTCCGACTGTACTGATGCAGCCTACATTGTAAGGCAGAGTAGCTTCAATAGTCAGGAAGGAAATACTTACAAGCTGCAAGAGAGCATAGATCCCACGGGAGAGGAGTCCATGTCCCCAACATCTCCTACAATCACACCCCGCATGCGAAGCCACTCTTTCTATGCAACAAGTATGAAGGACAAGTGTGGCTTGGAAAAGTTTGAAAGCATTTTTAAGGAAAGATCTCCAAGCCTGCATCGGGCTACCAGTTCCCACTCAATAGCAAAAGAAGGAAAGGTTCCTTTAGCCCCTACCAGCACTTTGTCAATTGCCCCAGACTCCAGGAGGCCTTCGTCTTGTATAGATATCTATGTTTCTGCCATGGATGAGATGCATTCTGACACAGAGCCTCTTGACAGCTCCATAAATATTCTTGGTACTGGAGATGCAGCTCTGCATGCTCACATAGCCTCTTCCATTTTAGCTAACAGTGCGTATATTACCAGTACATCTCGTGAAAAAATTTCTGGCCACAGTCTTGATTATGAGGAGACCTCTGGAATAGAAACAAGAGCATTTTCTTCAGACTATTCACAAATCACAGACTGCCAGATCCCCTGGGATTCAGACCCTCCCTTGTATCACACTTTAGAGCGATCTAAAAGCAGTCGTTATCTGGCTACAACTCCATTTATTCTGGAGGAAACTCCAATTGTGAAATCTCACAGTTTTATGTTCTCTCCATCTCGAAGCTATTTCAGCAGCCTTGGTGTCCCAGTCAAAACAGCAGAGTACACAAGTATTACAGACTGCATAGATACAAGGTGTGTGAGTGCTCCCCAGGCAATCGCAGAGAGGGCCAGTTTCCCTGGAAGTCTTGGCGGCAAAGTAGAGGACTTGGGATGCTGCCACCCAGAGAGAGAAGCTGAACTAAGCCACCCGAGCTCTGACCATGAGGATACTGAGGCCAAAGACAAGAAGGGAATCCCCTTACCTCCTCCTCCTCAAGACAGCAATGCTGCAAGAACTCTGGCCAATAGTATCCCACTTCCAAAAATAGAGCGGGCCAACAGCTACTCTGCAGAGGAGTCGAACACATGCGCACAGCACGCGCGGAAGAGTTACTCTATCAGTGACAAACTCGACAGGCAGCGAAATGCAACGGGCCTGCGAAACCCCTTCCAAAGGAGCAAGTCATCAAGGCCAGAGAGCAGAGGGGATAACCTGTCCATGAGGAGACTGTCAAGAACAGGAGCTTTTCGCAGCTTTGAAAGCAAGCACAGCTAAGCCTAGACAAAGCTCACCAGCAGTCTAAAGGTCACCTGCTCTTCAGCCCACTCTTCTTAACAGAATAAATAAATAAAATTTAAAAACCCCCAAAAAACCCACCACAACTCACATCACCCTGTGTCAACTCCAGCTGGCATTAGCCACCAGTCAAAGGAGCACACTGCCAGACTCAGCATCTGCCCCTGAGTTACTTTATCTTGACCCAGTTGACATTTGTACTTGAGGAAAAAGGGAGGGTTGAAAGCTTTACAAAGACTTCAGTAAATAACAGGAATAACAAGCCTCCTTTATGAAGCCACAAGAAATAATTTAGTAGGTTCAGAAATCTGCCTTTTATTAGAAGGCATCCTCAGATCTTTGATCATTATTCAAGTTTTTAGGATGCAGGAATTAACTGGCAAAAAGAGATATACAAATTAGATGTTCTTAACTTCCATCTCAACTTCTGTTTCATCTGTTTCACTGCTGTGATGACTGATGAAAAGCATTTGTTATTTCTGTAGGAACTGGCAGCAAACAAACCTAGAGTCTCCCAAATCTCTTGCATCCCACTCTTGGGGAAATGAAGAAAGATGAAAAAGATAACAACCGTAACACTAGCTTGTCTCTTTTTGTGTCAGCTTCCAGTGCCACAAAAAGTTTATACTTTCAAGAGCAGAAAGAGTAATGAAATGCCTTTTGTACTGCAACTTAAATGGAGGAAGAATCAATGTTAAAATACCATTTGGTTTCCTGTACAAAACAAGCATTCTATATTCTAGCACAACTGAGCGAGCTCAGGACTCGAGCTGCCAATTGGTCACATCATTCCCTCACCTAAAAATATACAACTTCTTTTCCGTCACAGATGTTCATATTTGGCATAAGTTTGTTTTTCATGCTTAACTTATTTATGTTGTCTTTCATTTCCTATAGATGTCCAGTGAATTCATTTTCTTCTATCTCCAGCTGAAGTGCTCCACGTTAGTGAAGAACTCTGGCAGAGAAAATTTTCAGAACTTGACATCCAAATCTTCAGGTTCAGTATTTCTTTAGAATTCACTAATGTGCTAATTCTCAGGCAGGATCAGTGCTACAAAACCACCCCATTCCCTCTCCAAACAAGAAGTGGTTATCTCAAAAAGGCACCAAGCATGAAAACCTGGAGAGCTAGTAAGGATTTTACGAGGAATTTTCTTAGCTCTTTATTAAGAACTTTTTCCATGAATATGGACTCAATGTGCAAATACAGGATTTTCCAGTAGAGGGAGTCTATGTTGTTACAAAAAGAGAACGTCCCACTGTTAATAAAAGTACACCAAGAAAGAAGAATATTTTCTCTTTTTTTTTTTTTTTTTTCCATGAGGGCATGGCTGCATTTGAACATTTCAAAGTATACAAGATTTATCAAGCAGTCTGAAGCCAAATTAATACAGTTAGACAGAAATTGCTTAAAGGAAAATGCTCTTGAGAGAGAACTGGAAAACACTAAAAAGTATGTATGTGTTTCCAGTAAGTTAAAGAACCAAAGCAAAACTGAAGGTGTCTGTAAACAGCAAAAGCCATCAGTTCCCACTAGGCTTCCACCGTTCAGCAGAGTATCATACAATGTACATTTTAGTAAGAGAAAGTATATCTGAACGGTAATGCAGTTACAGGTTTGGTTGAAAACAGTCATAACCCCACTGAGCCTGTCCGCATTCCAAGGGGATACAACATTAACCAGAGTCTCAGACTTCTCATGAGAAGATACCATGGTGGTCACAGATGAAAGAGTATGCAGAAGACAGAAAAAGCATGGAGAAGCATGAACTGCCACTGGATCAATATTTCGCATCCTGTATGAAGGCACAACTTTTAAGCTTGTAAAGAGTTGAAGCTAGTGCCATTAATAATTAAAATATCTCTACAATGACCAACATATGTGCAGAACCAGCTCCTTTTTATTATTAAAAATGAACACATGTGAGTGGGGTATATACTTTCAATTTCTTAAATGGGACTTACCTTCAAAATCTCTAAGGCAGCTTTGAAAATGCAGGCTGACATTTCCTCACTGGGATCTCAGCCTGGGAGACTCTCAGCGCCATATGACAGCTAAGTCTGAAAGACCACAAATCTAGACATAAAAATAATTATCAGCCTCAAGAAAAGAGGCAAAGAAGGTGATAACATTTAGGTACCAAGTCACAATGTTGTAAAGTTCAGGAAAAAGAAATGCAGCTTGGGGACTTTAAGCACAATGTGTTTCATACTTCCTGCACCGTGTTCCTTGCTTTCTTCTATTTGATCAGGCTTTCAGTGAGCTAAACTCCACCAAGACACCATATTTATGCAATTGCCTTGCAGCCCATGTGCAGCATTATGGCCACATGGCAACACCAAGAAAGGTCAGAAACCCTTTCTGTGCATTATGAAGCATGCTTGTGACTGATTGTTGAACAATAGCAAAATGCCCAGGGGCAAAGGAACTTGTGTTTAACAATCTGCTTCAAATGTGCCAACTTTTGTTAGTAGCCTTTTCCTAAGGTTTCTCCAAATCTATCAATCCTTGGTGAGTAGAGGGGGATATTCTCACTTCTTTTTTTATTTGTTACTTTTACGAATGTCTGCTAAAACTGTTCATGGACTCTTCTACCTTCACCATATTGCTGGCCTGCTCTAGAGGCACTTCAGATTCATTAGAAATTCCTCAACATCTCTTAGTGAATCACTTCAAGGCATAGGGCTCTTCTCTGGGGTAGATTTCATTGCTTAGGTTGTCAGGGTAAAGGAATTTGCCAAACCCAGCAGCTGTATAAATGTTTAAGATACAGCACTTTATTAATCTGGAGCACACATTCCAGGTAAATTTAAACAGGACACTTTATTTACCTCTTAAAAATTGCCATTATATATAAAATGTAAATTCAGATGTTAAAAGTGTGATTGGAAGATGTCAGTACACTACTTTTCATGAATGTTTCCCATTTATTCTACAATTTGGTATCTATAGAATATATTATTATAGATATTAGATTATTTTATCTTCACCTGTTTTTTTATATATTGCATCAAACTGCTCCTTTTTTAATTTGATGGTGAAACACCCATTCTTTGTAATGGGACCAGATTTCTCATTCTGAATATTATTATGACCATTTAGTGAGAGTAGAAGTCTTATCATCCATCATCATGTAGCTATAGCATGTGCCATATGACATAGTCTGGATCAAAGGATAGCATATGAAGTAGATATATATACACACATATATACATAGCTCCCCTATATAACCAGTATAGTTGTGACATGTGGTAATATTAGTGAACGTTACAGGACAGTTTTAATATCACTTTATAAGGTCTTGTTTGTAAGTCTGTAACATTCAATAAAATAACACATGTTGCATCAAGCATTTAGTTCCACTATCCAGTTATTAGCTTACATATGGAATGTGCATTGCTGGTCACAGTGTGTGAGTTTGGTATATTTCACACATTTCTCTGTATAGCTTCACTTAATTGTCTGTATGAGCTGATATATAAACCTCTAATGAGCCACTGTGGGCTGTGACAGATGAGTTGTGGTAGTGTGAAAGATGAACTGGCATGTTATGCAAAAGATTCTAAGATAAATGAACTTTAATAATATTTTGAAACTAAACTGAACTTAGCTGTTTGTTTACATATGCTGGCCGACTGAGGAAGCGGTGTACAGTGTTTTATAAATATTTTCCTAGAGTAATTTGTTCTGTTGTTTCCAGTTTAAGTGATGCTACTCTACAGTTGGGGTAAACACTTGTCCTAGGTATTGGATTATAGCACATTATACTTTCACAATAACAGTGTGATATGACTGAAGTAGTTTCTCTTCCTTACAGTCCAGTCTCTTTTTGTGTCAATGAAAATGCATGCATTGTTCCATGAGTTTATTTGGGCTACTATGAAACTTAACATTTTGCTATTGCCTGCCTGTAAAGATGAATCCAGTTAGGAATTAATTCAAGCTTTTGGATGTTTACATGATTTCCATTATGTTTGATCTTTAGCAAAGTGAGTGATTTTTTATTATTTTTAAATGACAATTGTATTTTATGGAATTGAAACATTCAACACAAAATGCGAACCTACAGCAGTGCTCAGACATTTGGCTCTCTCTTTTTTTGGAAGAGATAAGGTGCTACATTATTGTTCTTAGCACAAGTGCCAGTTAACAAATGGCAGTGAGGGGATAATTTGAAATTATAATTAAAAACCAAAACATCCATTCATCCACATAAGGAAATCCATCCGGGTTCCAGATACACATTGCTTTTTTCGTTCTTTTTTTTCTTTCTTTCTTTTTTTTGTTTTTTTTTTTTTTTCTTCATTGTCCATTTATAGATCTTTTGGTAAAAAACTGATTTGTACCTTTTGTGGAATGGATAGCCTTTTGTCAGGGGATAAATATCATAGTTAAGTATATTTTTTGTATGAGAAGAAAACCATGTTTCTTGGAAACTGTCAGTGCATGGAAAATGCAACTACACAAATAACTGCTCAAAAAAGTGCTGGTAGCAGCACACAGCCTTAGTCCAATGACTGCAGTCGGAGCAAACTAGTATCTGTCCTGAGAGCAGGAGTTAGATGAGGTACCTTTGATAAAGTATTAGCTTACAGTGAGCCAGTGAAACAAAATTCTTTGTAAAGTCATGGTGCAAATTTTGAAACAAGCATAAATGTCTTGTTATGTTGCTCAGGTTATAAACTTACAAGGATCTGATAATCACCAGAAGGGAAAATGTGAGCTGGTCATGCCTGGATTTCTCTAGGAATACTTAAGTAGTTGCAATGTCTCTCCCCTGCTTAAAAATAATAGTCTATTTGCAGTTTTGCACAAATATGCACAATTTTTTTCAACAAAGGCCACATATTCAGTTCTGTTAAAATATACCAGGTATAGATCATCTTCTTCAAAAGAAAAGGGAATACTTCTTCATATTAATTTTCCCTTATCCACCTCAAAGAACACCACAATCCAAACTGGGCAGAATCAGTCTACCTACCTAATGAAACTCTTCATTCCTCTAGGTGGTATTTACTGGCCTTGCAACGTGTTGGCATAAAAGCAGTAGTGATGAACATGGAGGGACTGAGTTTCTGCAGTTATTCTGCTTTATGGCAAATCATAGTGTGAACACTGGAGGTCACACAGGTTTCTCTGCTCCAGGATTGACTACAATTATGGTCTTACTGATGTTGGTGCAAATCTGCAGAAAATCCACTGATTTCAATGGAGCATTCTGAGTTTTGTCAGAGAACAGATATATTCTGAATTTCTAACTCCATTACTTTGAGTCATATACAGATTATCCTAAATCATCGTCAAGTGGGAAGTCTAATGACTGAACCATTGAGCCAGACTGGTTGTGAAACAGTGTCTGACCTTTTAGTTTTTGCTGTATGCTTTCAGATCTCTCATAGAGCCACACACTACTTATTTCAAAATGCTGTTTGGAAAAAAATGTTTTATTATGAAATTGCTGCTGTTTCTGCTGCAGGGAAGTGATAACTCTTGTTTATTTTAGTACTTGGTAGGGAGGGGAAAGGGACAGAAGTGGGAATTGGCTGTGAAATACTATTTTATGCCTGCACAAGAGTAAATTGTATTAAAGTTATATCCTTCTTCCACCACTGCAGTTGTTGTACATGAGGAGAGTCTATATGCTGCTACTGCTGTCTGGAACAGTGTTTGCAATATCCTCTATTAATAGCTATTTAATTTGGGCTATCATTTGTAAGTGTATAACAATCATTTATAAAGGGAGAAAAATGATTAAAATGTCATTTTAAACAAATTCTTACTAATACAAAACTTGTGAAGTATGATTTGTCTAAATGTATATCACTAGGAAAATGGTCCTTTCCAAAGGTGTACTGGATTCACAACGCACTTTTAGACTGTGTTTAGATACTTAAAAGCAGAAGTTGGACATTACTACAGTAGAACTTTCTGAAATTTCTGTAACAACTGTTTTGCAATAAAAAAAAAAGTTGTAGTTCAAAACATCTGTTCTTGCCAGAGCATTTATTTATGGTTATTTGTTTTCAAAGCAATAAAGCAGCAATGCAATGGTGGCTGCTTTTTGCAAAGATCTCTCACTGCTCTAGTTCTACTTTACAGCTTTAAAGAAAACCTAAGGTTTTACACTGTTGTGTACAGAGATTTTGAACGTTGCAAGTAATTTCCACCTCTGAGATCTCATGTCACTCAGTTTGAACCCAGACAGACATAGGCCCCATGTGTTTGTTTAGAAGGAGGGAACAGTTTCTTTTACTAGTACCTACTGCTCCAGCAGCAGGGGGGGAACACAAGCAGTGATGCAGATCCTCTCTAAATTGCTTCCACATAGACTGGGAAAAGCATGCTCCTTCTTTGTATGGTAGTCTACCCAGGTGGGTGGCATTGATGGCTCTTGTGGTTGAAGAAAGTTCATTAAAAACTAAGGGCACCAAGTAATCCACTAGTACCTAGGACCTCCTCAAATTGGTATCTCACTTTCCTCAGGAAATAAGTTATTGGCTCTCTCTTTATGCAGCTACAACCAGCTCTGCTATTTCCTCACAAAAATGCTGAAAGAAGGCACTGACACAAGATAAGCCCACATCAGGATCTGCTGCCTCCACAAATCAGCCTTGACTGAGATAATAACATCTTTTAGCTAAATGCAAAAGAAGCAGAGGAAACAAATATCTGACTGAAGAAGAAATATGTCAGATACTCAAAACAGTTCTAAGCAGATTGATCACACTTCAAGAGAGGAATGATTCAGAGGGGTGTTCTGTATTTCAGATTTCTGAGAAGGAAATACTAAAGTCCTTATCAGATTCTATTTCATCCTTTCTCAGGGACTGCCATTCAGTGAAGACCATAGGACGTTCAAAGCTTAAAAAAAAAAATATAAAAAAATTAAAATATATGTGTGCCAAACAGTTGACCCTATGCTTCTTTCCAGGTAACTGGAATTTCCAGGACTGCATTTCCAGTCTCCCTGGGATTTTTCATAGTAAAAAACTTCACCTAAATTCAGCCAATTAGTAAGTGTTGGAAAAAAGCAACATCACCAGCCTGGATTTTCATTCCCATGAGCTTCACTACCTTGAGGGTAGTGGTCTAGTCTCTTTTAATCTCATTAAAGCATAACTGCAAAGGACTTCATTTAACATTGACCATGGCAGCCAACCCTGAATCATTATCCTCATGACTGAATACAGCAAGATCTTACAGCTAGAGCAATCCCCACAGTTTTTGCACCTTAAGTTCAAATTTCACCCTGGTTATATTTCTGGAAAAACAAGAAATATATAAAACCCCAGGATTCATTATTTCAAAATTTTTAAATAATAAATTGCAGGCATAAATATTGTATATTTGGATTATACTTCTGGGATGTAATAATGACAAGCACTAGCTAAGAGAAGGTTAGTGCAGTGTGTTTATGTGAAATAACAAGAGTAACTCATAAACAGCCGTCCCACTGTGGATGATACAGCCTGATGTGTTAGAGAAATATGGGTGGAAAAAGAACAGCTATGACAGGAACTGCCTTTGCTAGTCTGGATTTCAAAACAAAAAGTTCAAAAGCTGTGCAGAAGTGTGGAGAGAGTGTTATGCTCCTACCACCTTCTAAAACTAATTTTTTGCCACATCTTTCCTCACTTTTGCACATAGCCAAATGTTAAACAATCACATGCTTATCACTGAATCAACCTGTGAAGGTGATAGAATTATCCCCACAAAGTACTCGAGTGTTTTTTTGTTCACAGTATGCAATATGAGAATTTTCTTAACGAGCTTGGAAAAATAACATACTGAGGCTTTAAGGACATTACTGAAAACGTTAACACATAATCTTTTTGTTTTCCTTTATTTGAAGGATGACCAAAAAACTCAACTACCAATGTAGCATTTCACTATTCTCTAATGAAAATCTGAAACTATAGTTGCTTCTTTAGCAAAAAAAAAACAACCTATCTTCTCGAAATATCAGTAAAAAATAGCAAATCTGATTAAAGAATTACCTTCTCAAAAAAAATCCTTAGAAATATTAGGCACAAACCTGAATTCTAACACACAGCTGCTGAACTACAGTAACTACACTGTAAGTAGGAGAGGAAGGGGAGCAAGAAAGTGGTGTGCAAATGGAGAATGGGGATGGTTACTCCACTTATAGGAAAATATGAACAATGAACTCTAAAATTCACATCATTCTTACACTATATGGCTAGATTCCACTTTTATCCAGCGTGGATGCTTGGGGAACAATATCATAGCTCTGCTATCAGTAATTAGGGCTTGTTCATGAAGACCCCATTTCTACCATTGCTAATACTGTAGTATGTCCTTCAGGGAATCATAACTTACACAAGTTACAGCAACAACAGTTAATCTGTACTTATTATGGAATATATAGTCCCCATCTCAGGGCAGCTATTGTCATTTTCTTCTAAATATCTAAAAGGACATTCTGTCTCTTTGCTCCAGTCTTATCTGAGGGACATTGAATAGCTGCCCTGCTGCAAGAAAGGGCCAAAGATTCAGAAAATGAGGCCTGGTCCCCAGTTTCCCAGCAGATCACTTTCTTCCTGAAACCTTTTGCTTTCTAACAGGCGCAGATTGCCTTAATCTCCACCCTAGTCCAGCCTTATCAGAGAGAAGCAGCAGCCACCATGTGAAGTACACAGCAGAGCAGGAACATTCCTTTCGCTTTCCTCACTGTGTAGAGGCATAGCTAGGGCCTACATTACCATTGCAGTCCTTTAAACATTTACGTGAAACGTCTGCATACTTGTTCAGTTTCTCAGTGAGCTTAGAAAGGAAACTAAGCATACCTTAGTCCAAACACAATCTATTCTAAAATGTCTGGGTATTTTCAGGCAGTAAAGTACTGTGGAAATTTATGGGGAAACAAGTTCTCCTTATCAGTAGCTGATCCTACTCAGTGATCACTAATGATAGTAAAGAATTTCAGCTGTCTCCATTTTGTTTGAGATGATGAAGGAAACCATGCTGTGCAGTACGTCTGCAGCTTCAGAGCAAGGCCCTAGTTCTAGGGTAGGTTGAATTGGCCTTACACTAGCTCTGTCTAAAGCACGCTGCAGTTTGCCCATACTGGCATCAGGAACAGGTGCAAAGCCATCCCCTTGGGTCCACTGAGTCTATTCAGTTCAGCATTGAGTTCTCAGGAGAGAATGGCACAACCAACAGAGGGAGGAAGAAAGGACATGGACAGTTTATCACCAGTGTACTCAAGACAGGTTTAACAGTTATTCTCGGAGACAGAGGATTGTCTTATCCCCACTCTCTTGTGTTCATTCCCTCCTGAGATGTGGCAGACATGCATCAGTGCGTGTGTTACAACATATAGGTCTACCCTATGTAAATCCAAACAATGCATTGCAGTGCAACATAAGAGATCAAGGTTGGGATTACAAAACAAAACAAAACAAACAAGCAACAACAAAAACCCCTTGAGTGATTTATGCTTACAAACTCCATATTAAAATAATATGTAAATAAATAAAATCAAGTGCAGACCCTCATAAGAAGGGTAAGCAATGTACATGAGATGTACATGAGAGATTTCAGCAGTGTGTTGGAGTGTTCATCCCAAGTGATCTCTGAAGCACAGAGCTGCTTCCTTCATCTCCCCTCCATGAGACAAGTGCATGAAGCTGCTGTCTTTAAAACCTTCTTTTCTCTCGCTCATCTCCAAGAAAAGGTACTTTATTGGAGTCACTTAAAGCAACTTGTCACTTACTTACACCTGCAGCACTGGGATATGCTAGGTTATTGACCTGAAGATCAGGCAAAGCAGATACGCAGCTAATTTATGGATCCAAAACAAGACTTAAAATGAGGTAGACACTCAAGACAGGTTCACAGAGAACTTAGTTCTGGGTGCTCTGGGAAGTTAGCCACAGGGGATTTTTTATGCTCGTAAGAAGTTGCACAAAATAATTGCACATAAAAAGCATATTAATCCAGAAAAGAGGACTACTAACACAAGTTGCTGTTCTGCTCAAACTTAGCACTGGTATTTCTCTTTCGAATAGGCATTTTCCAAAACATGTAGTACAATGCAAAGTGATGCACAGGGTCCCTTATTTGTTAAAACTGTTCTGATAACGCTTTCATGTGTAAGAAACGATAAAGAACTTTGACTTTGTGGAATTAACCCTACAATCAAAATGTTACATTTTAACGTGTTTTAATAGACACTGTGATCTCTGATAATTGAGGGGAACCACTTGCTCTTTGCGCTGGATGCTGGGATAGGTACAGAAGCTAGCAACACACCTGACCTCGGGAAGGCACCTGGCGCAGCAAGGACGATGCTGGGCCGGGCAGGCGGTGTGGGGCAGAGCGGCCGCTGGATGTCACTGTTTCATCTCCGAGACACAAGCCACGCCGAGGCTTCTCTCTGGCTCCCAGCGATGGAACTTGCTTTATGGAAAGAACCGGGGACGTAGGAGCACCTGGGGACAGGCAGGGCCCTGGTGTGACAGAGGTGGCACTGCAACCCTAGGATTGCTGGCTGAACCACAGTGAACCCTGGCTGAGATACACTAGGAATTAAAGGCTATGAACACCTGCAGGCTGAAGTGCGAGGCCCTCTGAAGCAAATTCTTCTTCTCTAGCTAGACTCTAGATCTTGGGACTCTAGGATAGACACTCTTGGGTGGATAGACCTAAAGAAAGAGGCTTTGGAGGAGGAAAAAGTGAAGTCCTTGATCTATCTGCACTATTCATGCTCACAACTTTCTAACTTCAGGATTAAAAGTATTCTATAAATAGCACAACTGCTTGGAAGGAAATCATCTCCAATTTGAAACTTAACTATATAAGGGCACGGTAACGTTATTTCTTACAAAGAGAAGCATCAGGTAATCTTGGTCGTGTTCTAGTTCATCAGAATTTTGCTACACATTGCATTCTTTAAGGCTGAAAATTCTTTGGGCTGACTCCTGCTTGGAGGTATAGTAATCAGGGAAACAAGGTTTTATCCACACAAAAATAGTAATACTACTACTCATATTTGAATTTGCATGCATACACTAAAATCAGGGAGCAGCAATGGTTTTTATTTTATCAGCTACAACCCATGAAGATTTCATAGAATATCATGAGTTGTAATGGACCCATAAGGATCATGAAGTCCAACTCCCTAAACATGGTACACATGGAGAACTCATTAGGACTTACTTACACCTGCAGCACGGTCATTTTTGGACTAGATATCAAAAGTACAAACAGGAGGTTTCTCACTCCAGTCCTTTATTCAATTATCTACCATAGCAGAAATCTGTGTAGCAGATACAGAGGTTTCCACCCTGCTAGTGAATATCCCTGCTAGAAGGCTGCAGTAGAGCATTCAAAGTTTGGAAGTGCTAGACTAAAAGTAGGTCCTACAACCTTGACATGCTGCTCTGGAATATGAGATATAAAAATTTTACACAATCATACACCACTGGAGACATGAAACCTTCCCCAGAAAAGGCCTGCCCTGGCTTTAAACTGGGCCTTCAGCATGGAATGGCTGAAAACTGAAAGGTTATCTGTATTAAAAACTTTATACCATCAAGGGACTTTTGGGCATCTGTCGAGACAGGGAGCCACAGAAAGTGCACTGTGCATGCACTGGGTAATTGGCATCAATCTTGTGTTGTGGCACAACAGGGCCACGTGATACGATAATTGTGTCTTCTCATTTTCTGAATCTTTGGCACTGCTTTCTTTTGTGCAATAAGGCTGAGCACTCTGGACAGATGAATAGAAGTCAGCGGGAAATGCTCTCTGAGCATGTGCACTGCTGTATCATACTCATATTTCTCAGAAAGCAGGTCTGTAATCAGGACCTAAATCTCCTGACAGGGTACTTCTCTGCCTCTATATAGAAGAAGTAAAAGAAAGTGTGTTTATACTATGTTCATCCTTCAGGACCAAGAATGCTTCTTTTTACAATATTCATCCAGGACATAAAAAAATAGGGTACAATCACTCCTCTAAGTCAAATTTAGCTGAGACTAGTCCCTGTCCCCCATCTTTCCAGAGAGCAGCCGCTCACTTTTCCATATGTGAATTGGGCAAACTATCAGTATTCTTGGGGAAACCACTCCATCAGTAGACTGTTTGAAGCTGTTCATTGAGCAAGAGGGCCCAAAGCCCAGTGCAAAGGTAGGTTAAGGCATTCCCCTGGTGCAATTTGAAGAGTCTCAGACACAGAAGGGCCTGTCAAAATGTGGGAAATCTTTCAGAGTTCCTTTTATATGCAATATAATAGAAGGGGACACCGATGACATAACCAGCTGTTCCTCCTGCTCCCTGTTTCATTGTGTGTGTCTGAGTTTGCCTATTTTAAGCCTTCTGGGCTTGGAAAGATTTAAAAAAAAAAAAAAAAAAAAAGGAGAGAGAGAGAGAGAGAGGAGAAACCTGGGAGAAAGCTTTTTAATGATTCCTTAATAGACTTCATATGTCAGCCAAGTACCTGACTGCTTCAGAAAATCATGTGTAGAAGGTACAAGATATTTCTTCCCAAAAGACTTTGGGAAAACATAAGCAATTGCAAACTGCAGGCACCTCCTGCATTGTTTTGAAGATGCAGTGCTAGATCACAGTTTGCTTTTTTAAGCCTTCTTGGTGTGGAAAAAATTTAAAAAAAAAAAAAAAAAAAAAAGGAGAGAGAGAGAGAGAGAGGAGAAACCTGGGAGAAAGCTTTTTAATGATTCCTTAATAGACTTCATATGTCAGCCAAGTACCTGACTGCTTCAGAAAATCATGTGTAGAAGGTACAAGATATTTCTTCCCAAAAGACTTTGGGAAAACATAAGCAATTGCAAACTGCAGGCACCTCCTGCATTGTTTTGAAGATGCAGTGCTAGATCACAGTCTCTTTCAGTTCTATGTCTGCCAAGAGAAGCATTGCACAGGAAAAAAGACCAAAACACTGAAGACTAGTATTAAAGATTTTTATCCCCTCCTCTGGCAACATCATGCCTTGGGAGGGGTCTTCTGCTGCCATCTTTCTGTTCACATCTACTTAACACAGTGCAAAAGCAGAACCACAGGATAACCTGACTACTGCATCCACCCAACCAGCTGAACTATCACAAGACACAGGTTTGTATCCCACTGTAGGGAGCAGAACAGCCATAGCTGAATGGAAATGGGAGCAGAACGTGCATGTCGAGACCAGGAGTCACTTAGCACTGTGAGTTTACAAATAACAAAATAAATATTGCAGAAAGAGGCCACCTGACAGGAACACATAGATCAAAATCAATATTTTACTACCTACATAAAAAAAAACCTTTCAGAAATAAACTTGTCACAAACAATTGCCTTCACATAAGCAAAAGAAATATCAGTGTTTGTGCTTCCTGAACAGAGTATTAAAAAGGCAAATAGAAGGAGAAACAGATTATTTTAAGATAAAACTGGGTTTAAGTCCAAACTTGTCAACTCTGCTCCACTGAAGCAAACAAGTTTCTCAGGCTGGGCACTTAAACTAGCATCAAAACTCAGCACAATGAAAGCAACGTGAGTAGCAGTGCATAGTGTGATCAGTGATTTTGGCTCTCTGCTCCAAATAAAGCAACATTTAAACTCAGATGAGTAAGAGTTTCCTCCATTATTTTTTTTTATAGGATGTACCAACCTTACTTTTCTTATGGCTTTCTACAAAAAACTCATTTCGGCCCACTTCTCGTGTATGCTGATGGTTCATAAACTATGTGGGCTGCAATGATTCATCAGAATTTACATAGTAGCTGCATGCAAGTTTTTATCTCCTTTCAATTAAGGCAG
Source organism: Chaetura pelagica (assembly GCF_000747805.2). NCBI lineage: Eukaryota > Metazoa > Chordata > Aves > Apodiformes > Apodidae > Chaetura > Chaetura pelagica. The sequence continues at coordinate 805,199 of NW_009951918.1, read as the reverse complement.
GCCAACTTAAAAGCGCTGAACTTCTCTATGAAAGCTATTGTTAGAGTACCAGGGCAAAAAGTGACCCCATCTGGCAGCACTACAGTTTCAGTAATGAGGACTGAAGGAAAGGGGTTTTAATTACCTTTTATTCCAATTACAGCAGGACAGTGCAGGTATATATTTCTATTAATACCATTAGTACTGATACCGAGATTTCCAAATCCAACATGAGTTTGCTAAAGCCCACCCATGCCCACAAGTTATAGCAATTCATAGCTGATGATTAGTCACAGCTGTAAATGATGAAAAGTCAAGGGTAAAAGTCCTTTTTACTCCCCCTCTCAGTTAGCATGTTCAAGCTATTTCCCCAGCTAATTCTTGGAAATAAAAGAAGTAGGACATTTAGCTGTTGACCCCTGCCAGGCCACTGCTGCCACACATACACAGGTCTCACAGTAAGCCAAACAGGAACTTGTGTGGCCAAAGCAGACATGCAGGGTGAGCCCTGCTAGCCAGCTGCCAGCTCTTCTCCTCTCACCAACCTTAGGTGACGCAGGAGATGGGGGGTGCATGTCTGATTAGGCAGCCTTTAGGTGAAACAGCTGCTGTAGCTAAGCACCATACATCATTACAGTAACGGCAGATCAGTATAACAACACTTATATAGTAACACCTGTCCACTTAATGTATGTTCCAGCCATCCAGCTCCCAGTAAGGAAAGCTTGGGTCATCCCAGAGTAATGGCTTAATGGCTATGCAAGGAGCAATGCACAGCACAAGAGAAACAAAGGTGCTGTGGAGTGCAAGACAACTCTGTTACAGTTACCCAGAACAGTTTGCCTCCCCTCTCCCGTAGAGTCCCAAGCAGATCTTATCTTCGTGTTACAGGAAGCTGGGGTAGTTCTCTTACGCCCTGTCTGCACATAACCCTGCACGGGCACCAGCCACAGATCTCATCATCTGGGCAGCACCTGCATTTCATCAGTGAGGTCACTGATGAGCAAAACAGGACGCTGCATATCCACAGTATGTTAATCAGCGCAAGGTTTATTATCCATCACAACAGGTGAGGCTCTGAGGAGTCCACAGGCCTCCTCAGAGGCTATAAGCCATATGGTCACTGCCATCCTAGATGAAGGCAAAACATAAACCACCATTTCCTTTCAGTGAGGAAGTGCCTCCAAAAAACAAAGGGCAGCTTCCAGACGGAAGGCCCAGAGGCAGAAATGGAGATCTGTAACAGAATGGCTAAGCACTTGCTATGTTTTATTGAGGTGTTTTTATTGAGGTGTTTTATTGAGGTACAGCTTGTAGGTACACCCTGAGATGAGAGCTTTTAGCCGTGATTAGAGTCCCATAGCTTCAGTTACCAATCTTTGGGTGGAAGGCAAACTCTGCGGCTCACTTCCTACCATGCTGTTGATTAAGACACATTAATTTGTCCCAGAGCCACTAACATGAACCACTGCTTGTGGCACACCACAGGGCCTCAGTATTTTGGTCAATACTTTTAATTAATACAATAATTTATTTTTACGAAGTTGACCTCTGTTAGCAGACAGTACATGGGCTACTAGTGTTAGTCTTTTCAGAATCACTGCTTGAACAGTCTGTCAAATACCTGCAAAACACTTTCTTAGTTTTTTACTATTTGCAAGCAGCTTGGTGTCTCTGAACAGCTCACAGAATCAAAGAATCTTAGGGGTTGGAAGGGACCTCGAAAGATCATCAAGTCCAACCCCCCTGCCAGAGCAGGATCACCTAGAGCACATCACACAGGAACTTGTCCAGGCAGGTTTTGAATGTCTCCAGAGAAGGAGACTCCACAACCTCTCTGGGCAGCCTGTTCCAGGGCTCTGTCACTCTCACAGTAAAGAAGTTCTTCCTGATATTTACCTGGAACCTCCTATGCTCTAGTTTGCACCCACTGCCCCTTGTCCTATCACTGGACATCACTGAAAAAAATAAAAGATAATAGAAGAACAGGACATTTTAAATGCTCTGATGAACTGCATTATATACAAATATTTTTCTGGGAAATAATTCCTGCATGTATGGATTTGAAACATGTTTTGTAAGAGTCTGCAATTAGCACTTGAAAATGCTGCTTCAATTAAACCTTCAAGGAAAACCCACTTCTTACAAAATACACAGGGTTTTAAGTGGCAGGAGAAAGCCAGTCTTCTCCCAGCTCAGGTCTAGGAAGTTGATACTTCTACTTATATTTAATTGGACAGTGACTCAGGATCAGTTATTTGAAGGTAGTTCAGTGCCTAATTCTTCTTGAGCAGTTTAATATGAAAATACTCAAAGAGCTCATATTTTCTCCTTCAGCCAAACAGTCTTTCTTTAGTTGCAATACCGAGGTTATTTAAAAGCGTCACAAACACATCCACAGGAAGTTGTTTAAACTGTAAATATATATTTATTGACATTATTCAGCTATTTGTCTAACCCACTATGGGATCAGCATAATACGTCTGTTTTAGTACAAGCAGTTCAACGGTTCCTATACATTTGTAGCTCTTTCAAAGATGTAAGCAGTAAAATGAACACTAGGCATTTCTTTCATTGAATCTCGAAGGCTCAGGGAACTCTAGTTGCAACTTTCAGTGTCTCTCTATGCTACATCAGAAAGCATTATTGAATTTACAAAGCCCTAAAAAAGATAACAATCAAAACATCACCTATGCATTCCCCTTCTGCACAAAATGATAAACTTATTTGTGTATTCCCTCCTCTTCCCTACCTACCCATACAATTAGTTTAAACTTATGAGCTACTGTGATGTTTTCTCACCAATCCCTGCACATCTTTCTCAGTCTGCTCTTGAAGATCAACTTGTCATTTCATTATGACTTTTTCTGTGGTAGTGACTGTTAAATTGTCAAGTGGTTTTGCATGTTTACAAATTTATTTATTTCCAGAACAACTTCGACATGACTAAGTGTTGATAATCCCAGTTCACAAAAGGGTCTGTAATTATGGAAACCCAATTTGAAAAACTTGTCGTCCAAACTTGAGCGTGTTTTTTACTGATATCCATTTGGGGTATTCTTGGTGACTTTTTCTACGGCTGTAAAAATATGTATTGCCTTTGTAAAAAACTTCATGTCAGGTATCTGGAAAACAGGAGAGATTTGGTGACTGAAACGGTTATTGAAATCACTTAACCAAAACCACCACAGCTTTGTGGTAAAAACAGAGACAGACCTCAGACCTTCAGAGAAAGACTTCTCCATCACATTTTCTTTCCTTCTCCTGGTGTCCCCTGTCTCCTTTATGACTACTTACTGGAAGCTTTCCACAGGGAGGTATTTTGTGACAGAAAATGTCCTTTTGGAAAAGTCGAATATTATTTAGGATCAAAAAAAAAGTACAGAAGCAAAACCAGCCCTTCTTTAACATCCCACCCAAAACCACACCATTTTTCTCCCCGTCTTAGCATGCTGATTATCTGTCTGCTCAGCTGCCACAGCTGAGCTCTCCCCAGCCTCCTCCACCTCCTCCTGAGCCAGGCAGGGGAAGGGAAGCTTCATAGTCCTCTGCCTAATGGTACCAAGGCTGGAAGGGCCTTGTCATCATCAGCTTGTGCCTGTGGAAAAAGTGTAAAAATTAAACTCAGGCATCTAGGAAGCCAAAATTATGTTTCTGTTACCTGATAACTAAATTATTCTTTAAAAACAAGCAAACAAACAAACAAAAACCAAAAACAAAACCAAAACAAAAAAAAAACCATAATATGCATTTGAGATTAAAATTTTCTAGAAAACCACACCAAAATGCAAATTAATTTTACACCATAGAGAAGTTTGTTAGATAATAATCAGCTTTTTTCTGACTTCAGAAAGACATGAAATCTGATGCCTGCAGACAAAAGACTCCTTTGCTGTACACTTCTTATTCATTCCCAAGGCAATTCCATCCTGTGGACAGACTGAGGCAAAATCCTATAGATGAGATGGTACATAATCATACAATTACAGACTGCTGAGCACACAAACCTCAGGGTCTAACCCAGGCTATATAGGCATGACCAAACATAGCTTTTCTCAACTTGGTAATGTGTAACTTTGAAAGATTAGTATTAGTAGCTTGGGATATCTGTATTATTCACATTTTTCTTAAAGGAAGAAAATAACCCACCCACTCACCCGCATGAGATGTTCCTCATGTAATTATATTGGAACATAGAAGAGATGGAGCTTGCAGCATTTCAGTTTTGTGCTTGAATTAATGAAGTGACTGGTAGCAACTGGTGTCACCTCCAGCATTGGCAGCGAGGAGGGGATGCTGAGCCTTCTCTTTTCACCCCCAGCCACAAACCGGCTACCAGCTCCCCACCACCAGTTGCCCCATGGACCTGCCCAGATCCCAGTCCCATCTCTCTCCTCCACTGCACACCATTCATCCCTGTCCCTACATCCTGCCTCTTAGACATCGAAGGAGGCTGGGCAGCTGAAAGATGGTTCTCTGAGAAACAGTTCCATTTTCAAATCTCAAGAGGCTTACTTCAATGGCTAGAACACAAAGGCTGTCCATGTTGCCAAAAATATGAAAAGGCATATACCTAAAAGGTCTCTTTCTTACCTTCATCTTCACATCAGTTCTGTCTCATTCCTCTTCAGCAGTGCTAATCCTGGCTTACTCTCAGTTAAAGAGACCAGACTTAGGCCAATGTTTTAATTTACATGATACACAGCCTCTAAAATATCATAAACAAGTCAAAGTCTAGCTTTTTAACAACTGAAATTAATTTTAAAGACTTTCAGTAGCTCCTGAGTGCCCCTTATTCCTGCAGTGCTGTGAAAGACCCACATAAAAGCCAATACACTACCTTGAGGAAAAAAAGAGAAATTAATCTAGTTGCTACACCTAACAGAAATATTAAGGAAGCATTGTAATGCTACAGCTGAAAGAATCTTGTCTTTTAGCTGAAGCCATATGGAAAACTATGTCAGGAAGAAAATCTGACTTTCAAGTTGATTGTGACCACTTTAATTTATGACCTTGTTTTAAATTTATGACCTGTACTGAAAGCATCTGATCCTATCCATCAGCAGAACTGAGGCTGCGTTCTCCTCCAGTTACTGCTGTACAAAATTATAAGCTTCAGGAGAAAGCACCAGAGAGGACAGAGTGAGAGTTTAACAGCAGACCCTCTAACCAAGCATAATCTAGCAAACTCCAAAATCCAAATGGCCACAGTGGACAACAACCCATTGGACAGAGCCACCTTTGTCTCACTGTGGATGCAGACCCTCTGCAGCAACCAACAAGCAGAGGAGAGAAGCACACATTGTGGGTAAGACTGCACAGACATGACTGCCATTCTATCCTGTAGATAATGCACTTGTTTTCAGTTTCATGCCCTGGCCTGTTCTCTATTTCTCCAGTCAGTCACCATGTCAGCCTCCCTCACATGCTGCTTTTCACTGCTAGGAGGGACTTCCAAGGGTTCTGGTTACTCTATTAGGAGTCCTTTAAAGTCCTGTAAAAGGCTCAATGGCAACAAAAACCTCATATGAAAACCTCATCTGTTCAGGTTGCTTGATGGGGTGGTATGGTGCTGTCAATTTGCTTCTTTCTACTTATCTCTCTTGTTTCCTCTGCCCCCTTATAATACAGGCTTGGTTTTTTAGCCTTTGGTCTTCACATGGTGTTTCAAATAGACAGGGATTTCTATTATCCCTGTTTCTCAGCTCTCAGCAGAGTTAAGTACCAACTGCTCTGTTCAAGTGGTACTTGAGAAATCTGGGAGTTTAAAAAAGCATTTTTGGCAGCAACATGACAAAGAATACCCAAGTGTATCAAAGTTAGGCATAAATCCATTGCACATCCTGTTCTTTTTCAAGCATATTTTGTCACTTGCTTTGTTTACTGAGCATATCTCGTTCACAAAAAAGATTACTGTAGGGCTTAACTATTACAGAGCTCTTAAAGACTCATCTTTGTGCTCGAAGGGCATCACCTGCAGAGATCAAGAAGTCATCATCCCACTCTACTTGGCACTTGTCAAACCACACCTGGAGTATTGTGTTCAGTTCTGTTCTCCACTCTACAGGAAGGATGCAGACAGGCTGCAGAGGGTCCAGAGAAGGGCCAGAAGGATGATCAGAGGACTGGAGGTCCTGCCATATAAGGAGAGGCTGAGAAAAGTGGGTTGTTCAGCCTTGAGAAAAGAAGGCTTTGGAGAGACCTTATTGCCATATTCCAGTACTTAAAGAGTCGCTACCAAGAAGATGGAGACTCCCTATTTACAAGGGATAATGGGCACAAGTTGCTCCTGGAGAGATTCCAATTAGACACAAGAGGTAAAATTTTCACCATGAAGACAATCAAACTTTGGAAGAGTCTCCCAAGGGAAGCAGCAGATTCCCCCACATTGGACAGTTTCAAATCTCAGCTTGACAGGATGCTGAGCCATCTCATATAAACTATAATAGTACCTAGAAAGGTTGGACCAGATGATCCTTGAGGTCCCTTCCAACCTGGCATGCTGTGATTCTATGAAGAAAAAAATAAATAAAAAATCAGTTTAAGAGACAATCGTGCCCCTTATTCCTGCAGTGCTGTGAAAGACCCACATAAAAGCCAATACACTACCTTGAGGAAAAAAAGAGAAATTAATCTAGTTGCTACACCTAACAGAAATATTAAGGAAGCATTGTAATGCTACAGCTGAAAGAATCTTGTCTTTTAGCTGAAGCCATATGGAAAACTATGTCAGGAAGAAAATCTGACTTTCAAGTTGATTGTGACCACTTTAATTTATGACCTTGTTTTAAATTTATGACCTGTACTGAAAGCATCTGATCCTATCCATCAGCAGAACTGAGGCTGCGTTCTCCTCCAGTTACTGCTGTACAAAATTATAAGCTTCAGGAGAAAGCACCAGAGAGGACAGAGTGAGAGTTTAACAGCAGACCCTCTAACCAAGCATAATCTAGCAAACTCCAAAATCCAAATGGCCACAGTGGACAACAACCCATTGGACAGAGCCACCTTTGTCTCACTGTGGATGCAGACCCTCTGCAGCAACCAACAAGCAGAGGAGAGAAGCACACATTGTGGGTAAGACTGCACAGACATGACTGCCATTCTATCCTGTAGATAATGCACTTGTTTTCAGTTTCATGCCCTGGCCTGTTCTCTATTTCTCCAGTCAGTCACCATGTCAGCCTCCCTCACATGCTGCTTTTCACTGCTAGGAGGGACTTCCAAGGGTTCTGGTTACTCTATTAGGAGTCCTTTAAAGTCCTGTAAAAGGCTCAATGGCAACAAAAACCTCATATGAAAACCTCATCTGTTCAGGTTGCTTGATGGGGTGGTATGGTGCTGTCAATTTGCTTCTTTCTACTTATCTCTCTTGTTTCCTCTGCCCCCTTATAATACAGGCTTGGTTTTTTAGCCTTTGGTCTTCACATGGTGTTTCAAATAGACAGGGATTTCTATTATCCCTGTTTCTCAGCTCTCAGCAGAGTTAAGTACCAACTGCTCTGTTCAAGTGGTACTTGAGAAATCTGGGAGTTTAAAAAAGCATTTTTGGCAGCAACATGACAAAGAATACCCAAGTGTATCAAAGTTAGGCATAAATCCATTGCACATCCTGTTCTTTTTCAAGCATATTTTGTCACTTGCTTTGTTTACTGAGCATATCTCGTTCACAAAAAAGATTACTGTAGGGCTTAACTATTACAGAGCTCTTAAAGACTCATCTTTGTGCTCGAAGGGCATCACCTGCAGAGATCAAGAAGTCATCATCCCACTCTACTTGGCACTTGTCAAACCACACCTGGAGTATTGTGTTCAGTTCTGTTCTCCACTCTACAGGAAGGATGCAGACAGGCTGCAGAGGGTCCAGAGAAGGGCCAGAAGGATGATCAGAGGACTGGAGGTCCTGCCATATAAGGAGAGGCTGAGAAAAGTGGGTTGTTCAGCCTTGAGAAAAGAAGGCTTTGGAGAGACCTTATTGCCATATTCCAGTACTTAAAGAGTCGCTACCAAGAAGATGGAGACTCCCTATTTACAAGGGATAATGGGCACAAGTTGCTCCTGGAGAGATTCCAATTAGACACAAGAGGTAAAATTTTCACCATGAAGACAATCAAACTTTGGAAGAGTCTCCCAAGGGAAGCAGCAGATTCCCCCACATTGGACAGTTTCAAATCTCAGCTTGACAGGATGCTGAGCCATCTCATATAAACTATAATAGTACCTAGAAAGGTTGGACCAGATGATCCTTGAGGTCCCTTCCAACCTGGCATGCTGTGATTCTATGAAGAAAAAAATAAATAAAAAATCAGTTTAAGAGACAATCATCGTTTTATCTCTAACTACTAATTATTATAGTTACTGGACTGCACTAAATAGCAGGAGAGAGATGGAAAATGACCACAGTTACTCTTCTGCTTTCTGTTGACAACTTCTACAAGGCTGCCACAAAAATGCCCTGGAAAAATGTCCTTTTCAGTGACACAAGGTGACTGGTACCTTCCACCTTGTGTCACTGTAAAGGTATGATGCAAGTCTAGTAGTAGTCTTACTACTAGACATATAACATCTAGCTTGGCCAAACCAAGTCTAAAAAATACTATAACTTCCATAGGCAGAAGAGATTTTGTTACAACAACACCACACACACACACAAATTCTAAGGAAAGATATTTTCTAAGAAAGTTATAGATTATAACCATCCATAGTGAAACATCCTTAGCTCAAAGATCACACAATACTACAGATGCACAGCAGTGCTTGTAAAAATTCATAACCTGACTAACTCATGGCCAGGGCTTTCAAAACTAGGCATCTAAATTCACAATCAGACATTTGAGTGAGTTTCCTGATTTCCAGCACCTGCTGTACCACCAACACTAGCAGATCCTACTGGTTATTTTGCATCCTCTTCTCAGGATGAAGAACGCATCACAAGAAGATTCTGCCCTGCCAGACTTTTTAAGTTTGGTTTCATATACTTTTCACAGAATATATGGTATATATCCAACAAATCTGGCAGAAATGGAAAGTGTCCCCATACTTATATCCAGAATTTTAAAAAAAAATAAAATTATAAATGTATTCAGATGAAAACATTTATTTCAGAAAATCTGCCAAGAAAATGCTACTTAACAGGGATTTTAGAGCACAGTTTGAACTTTCTAGCCATCAGTGATAGCAAGAGAAACCGACCTAGATGTTTAATCAAAAAATTCCATGCTAATTTAAGATATAAATGCAACCGGTTCAAAATAAGGTTACAAGCTTTCATGCTTTACTAGTACTGATCTGGCTCTGTAAATATACATGACAGTTAGAAAATCAATAAATGTATGAGTCAAGAAATTCAATACAAAAGTTCAGAGAAAAAGCCTCTGCTCTGATACATGCTCTGCTGTCTTCATCACTGAATACATCGTATTCCTAAAATACTCTTGTATTCTCAAATCTCAGATTCCCAATATGAGTCATATCTTCTGTATATGAAAAAGTTCCCCAAAAGTAGGCACACCTCCAACTAAACTCCTTTCAGACAAGGAAAAATCAAAGTACTCTTTCTTGGCATCCACATCAGTCAGGGGTTGAATGTCCTCAGCCTCTAGTGACTTCCCCATCCTACCAGAAAACTTTCATAGTCATTCCCACGTGTAGCCACAGATCTACAAAACTCCTTCCATAGGAGACCATTGTAACGTGCCCTGTGAAGGCAATGGGATCTGTTTGCCTTACGCTCCAGACTACAAAGATTATCTGTGTAATTAATTTACCCTTTTCAGTGAGCTCTTACCGCTTCCATTCAACTAAATGAAAGCTACTGAATTGGAGAAAGGGAGAAATCAAATGTCATCAAAATGCCAAACTCTAATCCAGCCTTGCAGATTTCTGAACTGGATCCCAAATTAGACATGCATTTGCTAAGTTAGTAGCAGCCACATCCCACAAAATTATGTCTTCTCATAGCATTCTTGCTTAAAATGTTCAAATAACACAAGTACAACCTTTGATCTCAACTCTTACAAAACTGGTCACAAGCTTGGAGTGCAGTAGAATACAGGTCCTCTTTAGAGGGTCTAACATTCAGCTTTTGACACAGTCCAAATGTATTTTGGGATCAGAACACATATCCTATTTTATTTTTTGTTCTCCAACTGTAACTTGATCATGGATACATTTGTGCATCATGCTTGCTTTGAGTGAAGTGCTGTAATGCTGCTCAGCCGCCTGAATCAAGTTTTATAGTTATTCAAATTACAGATCACAAAAGAAGTTTGGCTGTCTTCTGGGCTGAACAAAAAAAAAAAAAAAAAAAAGAGAGGAGAGAGAGAGAGAGAAGACTTCAGCCAGATCTATATGCTGCCATTAAGACTAAAGATCTTACACAAAAGCCAAGGTGAAAGGATGACTGTAGGAAATGGATGCAAGAGCTGGACCAGTTCTGAATAAACAACAGTACTGAGGATTAGTGAGCCATTCTGACAGGCAAATTAAATCAGAAGCTTTCAGCAAATCATCAACTATAGTCTCTCTCAAAAAAAAGTACCTATTTTGAGACATATGGAGCTCTTTAATACCTATATATAAAATGTGTGTGCACATATATTGTATAGATATATATGTGCCTATATATTTAACAACGTAATACACTCTTCGTACTTCAAATACATTCCCCATTACAGAAATGAGTTTTCCTACTGTTACTCTTGAGGGAACTTGTTTCTTTGGTTCCTTAGAAAAAAAGCTCAAGGTGAAGGGGGGAGAGCTGTAGATAGCTACCAGTGTCTCACTTGCCCCTACAGCAGATGAGGTCTCAAAGGAGGCAAAAGCCAGGACAAGGGGTAAAGAACACAATTATTAATGGAAGTGCTGGACCCCCACCAAGAGGGAGGCAGGAGATGACAGAGCAGAGCTATCCTGGGGGAGGAAGGACGCAGTGTTCTCTTCTTGATGTGGCATCAAAGGAGACTGCTCCGTGCACTCCCACAGGATTCCCAGCATCTGAGTTCACCCTGAGCACAATACTTCTGTCTGGGGACCACTGACAACACACAGCTGCTTCCTCCCCAGACACAGATGAAAGCCTCATTTCTGAAATAGGGAAGAATTACGACCATTTCATTATTTTACATCTGTGGACCTGCAGATAGAAACAGGAGGCAAGAGCAGGCATTGATCATCTACCATTTTCTGCAATTCTTAATTCTGTTTGGCTATTTTTTATTTATGATGTAATATAGAGAAAACAGAATCACCTTCTCCCTCCCTTACTGATCTGGAGAGCATCAGTCATCATCACGATAATGATTACTAACTCCAAGTCATTACCCACCCTGCAAGCTCTACCTCCAACAGGGCACAGAGCAATGCAACCACTGCCGAGGTGCTCAGCCCGGTTGGCTAAAGGACTTGCCCTTGGAAAAAGTAACAGCTTGTTGGGAACCATCACTACCAACCAAGTTCATACCTCCTGCTGCCTTGTACAGTAACCTCAGCCCATGCTAGACACTGGGGCTGTTCTCTTTTTGCACCAGCTTAGTAATGCACAGTCTCAAAGACAACTGAAAATGGAAAAAATAAAATTGCCTGCAACATGCAAACTGGAAAGGAACTTGAAAAAAATGCTGCAAATGCTTACAACACTTCACCTTATTGCCCAATAAAGTGGTACTGAAAGAAAATCTTTCAGAATGAGATCTTCCACACTGCTGTATGCAGAATGGCCAGAGCTACTGGAGACCTACCATCTAATCTCATCAGTACACAGAGAAAATCAAAACTGCTGGAGAGGATTATTTTTTAAAAACTGAGACTTTTGCTGCCCACGCAAAAGAACTTACTTGGAGAAGGAATATTTTCCTTGCAAGATCCAAGTGCCACTCTAATGAATAAGACTAAGCCCTCTGAATTTGCACAGATATCAAATGGGGTAGTTAAGAATTAAATTACTTTGTGGTGTATCCAATGGTCAGGCCAAAGCAAAATTACTGTGATGAATAGCCACAGCTCTCTGGAGAATATTATATTTTTGCAGGAGTTGTGGAAAGTGAGAGTCTAAGGGAAAAGCATTAGTGAGTGCTAAAAAACCTGAACCCATACAGTCACATGTGCAGAGAAGAACATGAAAGCAGAGCAGAAGGGTAAAGAAACTTTTGCAAGGGCATAATGCTGTTTTTGGAAACTACAAAGAAGCATACATTATAAATAAATACATAAATAAATTTCAAAATACTGTTTCTTTTATGTAGCTAGTAGGCAAGTAATGAAGTAAAAGAATGTAATTCCTACTGATATAAAAAGAGAAGCCAAACTGCCTGGAGCCCAGTGGCTGAAAACACAACATTGCCACAGACATGATCTAGAGGGACACACATCACATAATTTTAGAATGGAAATACCAATCTGCTTCACAAAGTGGTGTAAAAGGCTGCAAAAAGACCTTAAACTCTTGGTCTTCATACCAAGTCTGCAGCTCTGCTGTGCACACTGCCCTGCTCTGCAATTCATGGAAAACCAGGGAGCTTTTATTAAAGCCAGTGAGCTGTGTTAGGAGCCACACAAGTAAGATTAATTAGCAAAACAGCGAAAAGACAGGTGTGCATAAACCCTGTCTTTTCATCTAGGGCTTAGATTCAACACTACCTAATAACTGGAAACATGTTTATGGCCTGGAGGCAAACGTATCTCATCAGAGAGCCTTATCCAGCCCATGGGTTTATTCAAAATTGGAAAGCATGCATAAGACAGGAAAAAAATTCTGACACCTCTGTTCACCTCCAGCTCCACTCTCCTCCATGGCCTGCCTTCTACAGGCTCAGTCAGATCAATGACCCAATCCAGTAGAATAACAACCCAGAAAAGACCAATTTTCAGACAGATCAACTCCCTGATCCAAGTCAGCAGCACAGATCCTAGAGCAGGAGTTGGTGCACCTCAGAGGAGGGAGAACAAAGCTTATGTTTCTGGGGAATGTCCAGGACACAGCTCAGGTGCAAGTGACCAGCAGCAGAAAAAGCCCAAGCAACTTCCTGAAGCACTGGTCTTCTGGAGTACCTGCAAACTTGCCCTATCTGCCTCCTTCCCCAACCACCCACCCCATGAAATTAACATGCCCTGCTGCTCAGGGCTCGGCAACTGTTCACAGTCCGGGCCCCCAGACTACAAAACAAACGTCTCCCAAAAAAAGGAGGCTATGTTGGATTACTTTTGGATGGTTCTTTTATAGTTATGGCACAGCAGCCTTGCAAAGCATGAGGCAAGTGGACTAAAGTAACTTTCAGGGGCTGTGGGCAACATAAAACACACAAGGCTGTGAAACAGGCACATTAACTGATAAGAAGTGGCCAATGCAGTGCTAGGCACCACTCTGAAAAAAAAAGCCAAAAGGCAGGGCAATTGGAAGATAAAGGACAAATAGCAGAGGGAGAAGGGAGGAATGGGACAAGGACAAGGGGTGTCTTGTGGGGGAAAGAAAATGAGAAAGACAGATGTAGGGCTTGAACTGGTTGCCTCCTTCTCTAGCAGGCAAGGAAGATGTTAGGCAGGGCCAACACACATTCTCCTGCCCCGATGTGCCTCCTCTCTGCCTGCCTCCTCCATGGGGTGCTTCAGCTTCCAGTGCACTACTGGGGACCAGCTCGCAAAGGGTGCAAATAAGACCAAAAGGTTGCTGGATGTTCCCTCTCTTTTGGACCAGCCTGGAGCAAGCACGTGCTGGATGCATCCACGAGGAGGCAACCAGCACAACTTTTAAAGGAGCCATGTCATAACCTTCCTCACAGTACACAGGGAGTGAACTGTGTGAGGGGTGGGGTTTTCATGCATGTTTTCACATTTCAGAGCAAAGAGGCTTATCTTATATTGTGGGCAATACAGTAGTAAAACAAAGGATAAAAGGTCCTTGCTCACTGAGGTTGAACCACAGACCACAAGAGAGTGCAGCATTTACCTGTTGAACAGTCTACAAAAATATTCTAAAATGATCCATGGGCCCTGATGGGATGCATCCACGAGTTCCAAGAGAGCTGGCAGATGTTATTGCTAGGTCACTCTCCATCATCCTTGAGAGGTCATGGAGAACTGGAGACTGCCTGAGGACTGGAGGAGGACTAATGTTACTCCAGTCTTCCAAAAGGGCAAGAAGTCAGACCCAGGGAACTACAGGCTGGTTATTCTCACTACCATCCCCAGTAAGGTATAGAAACAAATTGTTTTGGACATCATCTCAAAACAAGGGGGAGTAAAGAAAGTTATTGGGAGATGTCAGCATGGATTCACCAAGGGGAAATCATGCTTGACCAACCTGATTGCCTTCCACAGCACCATAACTGGCCGGCTAGATGAGGGGGAGCAGTGGATGTTATCTGCTTTTGTCACTGTCTCCCATAACATCTTCATTAGTAAACTCAGAAAGTGTGGGCTAGATGAGTGGACAATCAGGTGGATGGAGAGCTGGCTGTGTGACAGAGCTCAGAGGGTGGAGGTCAGCAGATCAGGGCCAAACTGGACACCAGTAACCAGTGGTGTCCCCCAGGGATCAATACTTGGTCTGGCAGATAATAAATCATCCATGTGCCCTTGTGGCCAAGAAGGCCAATGGAATCCAGGGTTGCATAAAGAAGAGTGTGGCCAGTAGGTCGAGCGAGGTCATTCTCCTCATATACTCTGCCATAGTAAGGCCACATCTGGAATACTGCATCCAGTTCTGGGCTCCCCAGTTCAAGAGAGACAGGAAACTGCTAGAGAGAGCCCAGTGGAAAGCAACAAAGGTGACTGAGGGATTGGAGCGTTTCTCTTATAAGGAAAAGCTGTGACTCTTCAGCCTGGAGAAAAGAAGGTTGAGGGGAGACCTTGTTGATGCCTTAACCTGTATGTATCTCAAGGGTGGGTGCAAGGAGGATGGAGCCAGACTCTTTTCAGTAGTTCCCAGTGACAGGACGAGAGGCAATGGGCACAAGCTGAAACAAAGTTAGTTCCATTTAAATATGAGGAAAAATTTCTTTACTGTGAGGGTGACAGAGTCTTGGAACAGGCTGCCCAGGGGGGCTGTGGGAGTCTCCTTGTCTGGAGATATTAAAGACCCCCCTGGATGCAGTCCTGGGTAACGTGCTCTAGGGGATCCTGCTTTAGCAGGGGAGTTGCTGATTTCTAGAGGTCCCTACCAACTCTGATAATTCTGTGATTCTGTGATTTGGTGAGGTGCTTAATGGACTGGAACACATGGTAGTGACACAGTTCACTACCAAAAAAATATTTGCAGGTGGTATCCTGTCAGCACTGAGAAAAATACTAGCAGTCAGTTAAACTGGACTAGGTGGTGAGATTAGCTACTGTCAAGAATACACAGGCATTGAGTGAGTGACTTAACCCTATGATCTCCATAATGAAACTAAACTGGGGAGAGGCAGTAAATCTTTCAAAAGCTGTGAACACATGAGGTTTTCATGAAATATAGGAAATTATACAAAGTTGCTACCAAAATCTCCTGAGATTCCAGATTGATTTTGATCCAAAGCTGGCATAGAATTGATTGCATTGAACAAGAAAAACACTGAGGGTGCTGCTAATCCAGTAATTCCTTTCAACAAAGCTTTTACCCAGACAATCCATAGTAATGCAGTAGCAAGGAACATGCTCGTGATGCCAAGGCACCCATGCTCCTGATCCTGCTGGCATGTTTACCTGCTGCAGGCTAAAGCTACTTGATTTGTTCATCTGCATCTTTCACGGGGATTTTGATCCTGACAGACCCACACGGCCTTGCCTGAGAACTTCACCCTGGTGGCTCAAAACTGAGAGCCTCCAGATTTGAAGACACACTTTTCAAACAAACAAACAAACAAAGGTTGTGGAGATGAGGTGCTTCTAAGACTTTCGGCCTTTTCTTTTTCAGGTGGGCTCAACAGCACTTTCAGTTTCCTTTGGAAATAGAACTTAACTTTCAGGGCAGGGGGGAAGTGTGGAAGAAAAGTACTTGTTGAAAAACGGCAAAGAAACAACAAACCTCTTTCTGTAAAGCCAGTTTTGCCGTGTCTTTTTCTCCAGCTATTCTCAAAGTCTGTTTGTTTAGGGGTGCTGATTGCCTTGCAGGTTTTTGTTTGCTTTTTCTAACAAAAAAAAAAAAAAAAAAAGGCCACAAAACAAATCAAACGCCACCCAACCTAGGCGCTTGGGATGAAACAAGCCCTGGCAACCTCCCCTCCTCCACCCCTCCTGCTTCCCCACGCCCTGTCCCCCTCCCCGGGCTGTACCCGCGCCGTTCCCGCCGCACCACGGGCTGGGGAAGTTCAGCCGCAGTTCAGGGGCGTGCCGGGAACGTTCTGTTCTCGGCACGGCGGTCGGGGCGGCTGCAGAACAGCATCAACACGATGATCTCAGCAGCAGCAGCAGCAGCATCCCCGGCCGGATCGGGGCGGGCACGGGTGCCCTGGGCAGGGGATCCCGTTTTCCACCTATGACTTGAACACTTGAGATTTGTTTTGCTTCCCCCCTCACTGTAAAATGGGCGAGGAAGGCCCTTTCTTTCTCCACTCCACACACACACACACACACACACACACACACACACACACACCCCCGCCGAGTATGATTATATCAAAAGCATTTCCAAGGAAACGATCCCGCCCTTCCTACTTCCGCGTTCCCTCCAACGTGGCACTGGACCAAGTGGCTTTGCATGTCAGCAGCACCTGAACCCCGGCAGGGCAGCCTGGAGCCGCTGGTCACCCCATCTGAGGAGCCTCGGCGGGACTTCCCGGGATAAGCAGGGAACACCTCCCGGCCAGCCAAGCTCTGCTGCGCCTTTCCTGGGACGGGGGTCCCCGTGTGCTGTCCCTTGTGCTCGACTCGCAACCTGTTAGCTGTTTAAAAGGCTCACTAATAGGGACACATGTGTACGGGGCTGGATATGCAGGGAGGCTGCTGAAACAGGGGGAGTAAAGGAGGATGTTGATGGGAGGGGTGTTTTCAGCTGTGTGTGGATGTCCTCCGGTGGCCTGTGTATGTAGATTACAGCGATTCATTACTTCAGCAGTTGCTGGATCTTGTTATGCTTTAAATAAAGAAAAGTGGGACTTGCACTATCATCATCTAATCTGGTTTTTATTCCTGTTTCTGAAGAAATGCAGAGAACTGCAAAAGCCACAAGCATTCCATATATGTAAGAGCATGGAGGCTCATTCTTACTTAATAACCTGTAATGAAACCTGGATATGAAAAAGTATGGATTCTTACATATTAGAAAAAAAAAAACCCAAACAACACACCATTAACAAACTGCAGCTATGCTCTTCTGGCAGGTGGTTCCCAGCGTAAGGGGACGTCAACAAAATTAACTCAAAGGTCACCAAGGTGAAGGCTGAGAGGGAGGCAAGGCCATGAGGAAGAACACTGTTTGTCTTTAGTAATGGGGCTAATAACTGGATGCTAAAGCTGCCTGATAGGGGAAGGCAGGTAGGAACTGGGATTCTGCGCAGACACGCAGCCCAGGCCACTGTTCATGGGGAACCCTTGTACAGAAGCAGTCTCAAGACAGTGGTATCATGCTGCAAGCTGACAGCTGCAGGGCAAAGGGACACTATCCAAGGTCTGTGTTGAAAAGTTTGCAGTACTTATCATCTTTTTAATCTTACAGTGTAAAGCATGTAAGCAACTTCCTTGCTGGCAAGTAAACAGAGCATGCTGGCAGACAAATTTATCTCCAGCCTTACCAGAGCAATTGGTAGGTTAAAAAGAATTAAACATTACTCATTCCTAGTATTTCCTTCTCTTACAAAAATACTTCTCTGGCCCAAACATACTATTCCTTCACTCCTCTCCTCCAGGACTCAACCTCTGGCTCAATGGTGCATGAGCTTCAGAAAGGGTGGAGTGAAACTTTGAAATGAATCATGAAATTTACAGCCAAAAGAAAGTATACTGGAAGAAGAATGTCCAACTGCATAGTTCAAGCACTGGCTTTCTCTCTGAGCAAACAGGCCTTGGCCACTGTTACCATTTTATTGTACATGCATTATTTTTACATTGTGCTATTTTTATAACTGCAGTGCTGAAAGCGCAAAACAACTGGATTCCCACAGTCACATAGGAAATTACAGAGAAACAGAGAGTTTACTACTTTCAGTAAAATGGTGCAGAATTTTTGCATAACCACCAGTACAAGTTAATTCTGCTTTTTTATGTTGGTTCCAGGTTTCATCTGATAGCTTTATTTATTTTAAACTGTCACCCTTTTTCACCCTCACTGACTGTCAGCTGTCTTCACCAATTTCTGCAAATGTACAATAATACTTTGATCATTTCACCATGGAAAAATATTCTTCCTCAACTCATCCTTGCTTCTCTCAACTGAACGGATTAAAGTCTCTATGCATATTACCAATGCACTAGTATCCAGTTATTCATAATTAATCTCTGGGTTTGACTATGGCTTTATTTCAGCTTGAAATGAATTATTTCACAAGGCTTTTCCCTGGATCTTTTATTTTTCATAGTTACACTGCCCTAATTCAACAGACAGGGGTGAATTATGAGGAAGGTTTTCTAAATATACATGTATTGGCAAAAAACATTCATTAACATGAAAGACAAGCACCTATTTTTAACATGCTTTGAGCTGTTGCTTTCACATAAGATAAATTGAGACATCAATACTTACCATACTATAGGAAATCTTTTGTATGTCTGCACACAAAACACACACATATTTTCCATGAACCTGAACAGTGGCTAGAATAACTTTTAAAGTGCTGTAAACAGAAAATAAATGTATGGCCTACAGAAGATAAACAAGGTCTCTCCATCCACATTCATTTTTCAGACAGAAATATCGCTATTTAAAACTCGACAGGAAGCAGCCTATACCTCTCAGGGAGGATTTTGTGAGTCTCTGCATTTCATCACTTTCAGTTTCTAATTCCGGGCTTTAATTCCAGTGGTTCCCAAAATATTTTACATGCTACATACTCTACCGTTGTTTCCTTGAATCCTACTGCTGATGTTTGAAGGCACAGGCAAAGCTTTTGCTTATTAGGCTTTCATGCTGAAATGCAGCTGAAAAACTTTGCCAGCCTTGAAACTGCTTGGTGCTAATATACATATGTAGATAAACAACGTTATTATGGGGGGTGAGGGAGTGGAGGGAGGATAACAACGATAGCACAGCATAGAAAATGAAAGGGAGTGTAAACGGGTGAATCACAGGGAATGCGGAAAGAGGGCAAGGGTGTTTGAACTTGTTGTGGCTTGAAACAGTAAATTGTTGGAGAAACTCAAGAACTAACAATGTTTTGAGGGCATCCCTCCAGTGTCATGCGTTGAATGGACTGAGGCTGGAGATACAGGGGGAAGAAAGGAAAAAAATGTGGTGGTTGCCCACAAAGCAATATTAGGATTTGTGCATTAGCAATAAAAGGAAATGTTGAGATTAGAGGGTGACCATTCCTTTCCTCTAAGAGGTGAGGTCAAAGATTTCAACATGCCTTTCATCCAGCAAAAGAGAACAGGGAGAATACCTCCTTCTCAACTGTATGATTTCCAGTCTTTCATCCATAACACTTTGTTTAAATACTTTATTGTCAGAGTTTCCTTTTTTGATGGTGAGGTGCAGTCCTCCATTTTCCCTGTGCTCGTGGCCGAGATCCCAGACTTGATTTCTCGTCTTTTGGCAGTCTGTTACTATAGAGACAAAGTAAAAGCAGTGTATATATCTATCATGTCACCATGCTAAAGAACACCCCCTGCTGACAACAGCAGAGCAAAGCTGTTGTTTTCCCCAGCATAGAGATGTGTGGTTATAGGAGGTACTTCAAAACAAGAACAGACTATCGACCTGCATTTTACAACCAGACTAGATGCGGCCACAATGGTGAAGGGGCTGGACGTGCAATGGTACAGCCTTTAAAGATGGAAACTTGTGACAGTTTGAAGAGTGGAGAGGACTATAGAGACTCACAGATACTGTCTGGTAGGACAAGAATGTGTGCTGTACTACCCAGTGCTAATAAGGGACTCAAGTTCAGTATAAAGTCCCCTTAAATCCATTACTGGGCTGATTTTTCCTTTCATGACATCTGTGCTGTGCTATCAGGTGTAATAAGCAGTTTCCTGAGGTTCTTTAGCCCTCTGTCAGTAAACCTGCTCTCTTACCCACTATTGAGGTTTTTTCCCCATTATGAACTAATGCACTTGTGGGACAACTGCTTCTCTTCCTCTGGTTTTCACTCTCTAAGGATACTTTCCTCTTGGAATATGAACACCAAGGAATAAGTCTTGAGCAATTAAAGTTATTATGATTTGTTTTTTACTTTGAATATTCATACTGTGGACACGAAGGAAATATCCTATGGTAGGGTCAGTAAGCTTTCCACAGCAGGGTCAGTAAGCATATCCAAATTCTAATCCATTCTGATAATAGTCAAGGGGAATGACTTGTTACCGGGATGAGGTTACTACCTTCCAGCAAACCTGTGGCCCTTCGTGGCACTGAGTGACCCAGGAAAGTTTGTCTTGATTTCTCTGTGAATGATTCAACACCCCCCAAGTCATCCATGATATTTACTAAATCAGAAAAGGAGTCAACAAGCTTTTCTCTCCCAGCACCATAGAGTAAAAGGTCTAAATATGAGAGCACAGGGAAACAGTGTCCATCTTAACCTGAATGTCAGCTCAGATGAAGAAAGAATGATAGACCAGTTTATCTGCCCGCATAAATTTATATTCTCTGCAACTTGCACGAGTCATGCTCAGTAACAAATTTGAGTTTCCCTTCTCTACATTTATTTTTGTGCACCGTGAGATGTGGCCTAGTCACTACTCCTGCTCACCAATTGCCTTGATCTTTAAAAGCTGTAGTAGTTTGTTCATCGACGTGTTAAAAACACAGCAGGAGTTAGCTTTGATTTCTTCTCTTTTGTTTTAGGGAGATTTCTTCTTGGCATGTGCCAGCTACTGGAATAAAAGTAAGCACATGAATGCTACCACACTAGATATAAACTCTCCTTGCTGTTCTGCAGTGGCTGTTCTGCAGTCAAAGCTTTATGAATGGTGGAATATGGGGGCATGCACACGTATACACAGTGTACTTGTGTGTGTGTCTATGTAAACATGCAGAAAGATGATACACAGGTCAGGAACATGAAACTGTTTTTAATCTTCCTGTTGGCACTATCTAGTAACATACAATTCCAACCATACATATGCACTTCCTCACATTTCCTGCCACAGACTGAGGAGAAAGAAGATGGCAATTACCAGTCTCCTTCCTGTGTTTTACAGAGCACACAGAAAGGAGACCCCTGGACCCTCCCCCTGCCCCTGCCCTCCCTCTGCCCGCACCCCTCCAGGGCCAGGGGGAAGTAGAACTGGGGGCTGTGATGGAGCAGGGTGGTGCTCCGCCATCCCTGTGACCGCCCTTCATGGCCCTTCCCTGGGGAGGGGGGAGCTGGTTGGTTTTGGGGTTTCAGTTTTTGGGTTGGATGTTGTTTTCATATTGGTTTTCCCTTGAAAAAAAGCAAAACCAATCCAAGCAAAGACACGTAAGCCGCCACCAAGAAAGAACAGGTGGAAAGTTGTTTATTGCTGGTGCCTGCCTTTCCTCTTGGCCAGGAGGATGTCCCTGGCAGGGCAGGGAGGATGGAGCCAAGCTCTTCACTGCTAGTGCTTCTGCGCCCGCAGCTCCAGCTTGCCCTGCTGGGAAGGAGAACGCAGGCCGGCTGAAGGCTGGGGCCCAATCTCACCTTTCCAAGTAACCCTCCCATGCCCAGCTCTCCCTGGGGAGACTGAGGAAGGGAGCCCTGCAGAGGCGCAGCATCTCCCTTCAGCCCCGCTCATCTCCTCTCCCTCCCTCATCCCTACCTCAATGGGGGTCTGGAATGGTCCCCTGCCGATGGGAGGCAGGGGCTGGGGTGGGGCCCTGCCGATGGG
>NW_009951918.1:780341-782040 GCF_000747805.2 Chaetura pelagica | reverse complement strand
CAGCCTTCTGCCACCACACACGGCTCATCCTCCTCCTTGTTCTTCTCCTCCTCCGTGTGCTTCGACATCAGAACCAGCAGCCTGCGCAGCTCCTTCTCCATAGATGTCACAGTCGCACGCTGCTTCTCGTGCTCCTGCCTCAAGCTTTCCACTGTCACCTGCAGGTTCTCCTGCTTCAGCCTTTCCCCTGTCCCCTGCGGGTTCTCCTCCTCCTGCCTCACGCCTTCCACCGCCACACGCAGCTTGTACTGCTCCTGCCCCACACAAGCCACCCTTCCCTGCAGCTCCTCCTCCTCCTGCCTCATGCCTTCCACCGCCACACGCAGCCTGTCCTGCTCCTGCCCCACACCATCCACTGTCGCCTGCAGCTTGTTCTTCTCCTGCCCCAGGCCTGCCACCATTGCCTGTACCTTGTCCTGTGCCTGGCCTGTGCTCTCTACTCTCACCTGCAGCTTCTCCATCTGCAGGAAGGGGAAGAGGAATTGGCTCTAAGATAGGATGGACGTGGCCAACTTGCCGGGTGCTCTGGAGGCTCGATGGCCCCGTCCAGCCAGGAGACTTGGCCTGGACACCAGCCAGGACCAGCCTGCTGAGGCACAGGGTGTTGGGAGTGCTCTTCCCCACCAGCCTCACCTGCTCCTTCAGCTGCTCCATCATCCTGAACAGCTGCTCGAGCTTCACCCTGCTCTGCTCCTGCTCCTGCTTCATCTCTGCCAGCGTGGACCTGAGCAGCCAGAGGGAGGCATGGGCAGACTTAGGCTCTGTGGGGCTTCTCAGAGGGGGGGTCTCTTGCTCCCAAAGCAGGCTTCCCCCAGCCATCCCAGCCTCCCTGAAAGCCCCACAGCATAGGAAACCCTCTCCCATCCTTTACCCCAGTTGCTGGGTGGTCTGCTCGCTGACATCCCTTCCCGCTCCTGCCACCCCCAGCTTTCCAAGGGTCCCCGCCGGCTGGTCTGGGAACAACAGCAGTGACACAGTCAGGGCATGGCCTCCCACCTCGTCCCACCACGGGGGGCCTTTGTCTGCCCCCTGCCCACCTAAGGCCCACAGCATCCAACAGCCCCCTTGGGGACTGCTGCCAGCTCACCTTCTCCTGGCACTGCTGCTGGCTGGGCAGGCCCTGCAGGGAGCAGGACCCTGGCTGTGCACATAGGGTGCTGTTCTTCATGCCAGGGGACCCTGTCTCCATCCCTGGGACGGTGGCCTGAGTGCCACGGGACACAGTCTGCACCCCTGGGATGTTGGCCTGGGTGCCACGGGACACCGTCTGCACCCCTGGCATGGAGGTCTTCACGCCACAGGACTCTCTCTTCGTCCCTGGGACGGTGGTCTGGGTGCCACGGGACACGGTGTGCATCTCTGGGATGGTGGTCTTCACACCACGGGTCCGTTTCTTCATCCCCAGGACGGTGGTGTGGGTGCCACAGGACAGAGTGTCCAGAGCAGCAATGTTTGTCTCTGTGCCACGAAACCGTGGATACATCAAGATGATGGGGGTCTGGGTGCCGTGGGACACCATCTCCATCCCTGGTCTGGTGGTCCCCCGGGCGGCCTGGCACTGGGTGTCCAGGTGTGACCCGGCAGGCATGTGGGGTGCTGCCTGGCCCCCAGAGCCCTGGGCAGGGGAGGCAAAGGGGAGCAGGGTTACAGGCTGCCGTGCAGCAGGGAGGACAGAGGCCAGGGCCGCCCGCCACGTCCC
>NW_009951918.1:769642-780260 GCF_000747805.2 Chaetura pelagica | reverse complement strand
CCCGGGGGGCGGGCCCTGCCGCCGTCCTCCTGCTGTCCCGCTGGAGACGCGGGGACACCTTGCCCTGGGAGAGGAGGGTGCACAGAGTGAGCCCCAGGGGAGGGCCTGGCTGGAGCTCAGCAGTGGGGAAGGCAGGGATGGAGGGCGGTGGGGTGGAGGCCCAGGGGTGCTGAGCCTGCGGCTGGCAGAGCCCGGGGCCCCGGGGGCTGGATGGGACCCAGCACCCCCTGCTGAGGATGGCGCCGCGGGGAGCAGCCCGGGCAAGCAGAGCAGCCTTTTGGCCTCAGCTCTTCCTGCCCACAACTCTATCCCTTTCCCGCGGGAAGCCCCAGGTGCCGCTGGGAGCTGGGGCCTGAGCCAGCCCGTGGTGGAAGGGCAGAGCCCGCAGGAGGGGGTCGGGCAAGGGAGCCCCCAGGGGACCCACCAGAGCCTCAACCTGGGAGGTGATCTCCCCGGATGCTTCCACCTTCCTGTTGCTCTGCCCCATGTCCGTGGCCACAGAGGTGACCTGGTGCTGCCGCCAGTGCCCGACTCGAGCGAGCCCGAGAAGCAGCGCAGCAGCTGGACGAGGCAGAGGAAACGCACCACTGCTTCCCTGAGCAGAAACGCAGACCCAGTCCTGCAGAGGACGGGAGCCTTTCTGGCTGGGGGAAACGAGACTGAGTGGGAGGGATGGACAGCCTGCAGCCTTCCTCCTCCTCCTCACCGCAGCAAGTGATCTGAGCAGGGGGAATACTGCAAGTGATCTGAGGGCAGGGGCTGTTGTCACAGGGGGGGCTGTTGTGATGTCACCTCTGCTAGGCAATGCCTCATGGAATCACTGGGCTGAAGGTGGCCAGATGGGATGGAAGGTGCCCAGAGTGCTTTTTCCCTCTCTGCTTTCACACCTCAGAGGCACCCAGGGACATCTCCTGGTCGGCAGCAGCTTCCCGCAGCCTGTGCCCAGAGGGAAGCAGCTGTGGGAACACACAAGCAGGCTTGTGCAAAGGGCATGAAGCTCAATAAGGCCAAGTGCAAGGCCCTGCAGATGGGTCGGGGCAATGCCAAGCACAAATACAGGCTGGGCAGGGAATGGATTGAGAGCAGTGCTAAGGAGAAGGAGCAGTGATGCAGTCCCAGAACTATCTTGGTGCTCCTTTGTGATACCTGCTCCTCATGGTTGCATCTTGCGGGGTTGTTGGCTATGAAATGGCTGGTTTTACAATAACTTCTTAAAAATTCAACTCTTCTTAATATGGGCTTGATGTTTACAGTAAATAAATACAGAGCAAAGTGTCCTTGGTGTCTCCGCAGTATGTATAACCATTCCGCCATTATGAGTTCACTAGCTGGAAGACTTGCTGGTACCTAAAAGAGCACTAAGAAAAAAAGAAATAAAATATCTACATCCTAGGTCAAACCAGGACAATTGCATATAACGCTGGGGTCTTAACTCTTTAAAGTATAAGGCACAAGCAGATTCAAATGGTAGGGAAACTGGGATATTTGAACAGAATCTAAGGTTAGAATGCAAAAGGTACCCAACAATAAAATGTACTACTAGTAGTTCAGTAGCCATCTCTAGAGTACTGGGAAAATGTACTTTGTTATAAAATGAAGAAGTTCACTGTCGCTGACACTCTGACATACCTTGATTTCAGTGAAGCATCTGAGATCATCTCCCAGAGCATCCTCATAGCTAAACTGAGGAACTGTGGTCTGGCTGATCGGGTAGCGAGGTGGACTGTGAACTGGTTGAAGGAAAGAAGCCAGAGAGTTGCGGTCAGTGGGACCGAGTCTAGTTGGAGGCCTGTATCTAGTGGAGTCCCTCAGATGTCAGTACTGGGAATAGTCATATTCAGTATGTTCAACATATTCATAAATTACCCGAATGAGGGAACAGAGGGCACTGTCAGCAAGGTTTCTACAGGTACATCAGTGATAAGAGGCAGAACAGGAAAAATGGGGGCCCTCTGCAGAAGAAAGCAGGAGAGCTCGTCACACAGGAGGTGGACAAGGCTGAGGTACTAGAGAACTTTTTGCTCAGTCTTCACTGGTAAGAGCTCTGGCCACACTGTCCAAGCCACAGAAGGCAAAGGCAGAGACTGGGAAAAGGCAGATTCACTCACGGTAGGAGAACAGATGGACTTGCGCACTTTCAGATTCTTTAGATGGTCTCGAACCTGCTCCTGCAGTGGCTCCACAGCTCCTAAGGGAGCTGGCAGGTGAAGTTGCAATGCCAATTTCCATCATATTTGAAAAGTGATGGCAGTCTGGTAAAGTTCCTACTAACTGGAAAAGGGAAAACAACCCCCATTTTCAAAAAGGGAAGAAAAGAAGACCCAGGGAACTACAGGGCAGTCAGCCTCACCTCTCTTCCCAGCAAGATCATGGAGCAGATCCTCCTGAAGGCTCTGCTGAGGGACATGGAAAACGTGGAGATGGTTGATGGCAATTAACACAGCTTCAGTGAGGGAAAATAATGCCTGACAAATCTGGTGGCCTTTTACAAGGTGGTCACAGTGTCAGTGGGCAAGGGAAGAGCAACTGACGTCATCTACCTGGACGTGTGCAAAGCATTTGACACCATCCCACATGACATCCCGGTCTCAAAACCGGAAAGATATGGATTTGATGGATGGACCACTCAGTAGATAAGGGACTGGCTGGATGGCTGCACCCAGAGAGCAGTGATCAGTGGCTTGATGTCCAGATGGAGACCAGTGACAAGTGGTCAATACTGGGACTCATGATGTTCAACATTTTTGTCAGCAAAAGTTTGCTGATGATACCAAGCTATGTGGTGAGATCAACACACTGGAGGGAAGGGAGGCTTAGCCAGAGGGACCTTGACAGACTGGAGAGGTGGGCCAGTGCCAGCCTCATAAAGTTCAACAAGGCCAAGTGCAAGGTCCTGCACCTGGGCTGGGGCAACTCTAAGCACAAATACAGGTTGGGTGGAGAATGGATTGAGAGCAGCCTGAAAGAGAAGGACCTGGGGGTATCAGTCAAATAAAAAGTTCAATGTGAGTCATCAAGGTGCACTCAAAGCCCAGAGAGCCAACTGTGTCCTGGGCTGCATCAAAAGAAGTGTGGCCAGTAGGTGGAGGAAGGTGATTCTGCCCCTCTCACACTTGTGGGACCCCATCTGCAGTACTGTGTGTGGAATATCTCTCTTATGAGGAAAGGCTGAGGGAGCTGGGTCTCTTTATCTTGGAGAAGACTGAGGGGTGACCTCATCAGTGTTTACAAATATGTAAAGGGTGAGTGTCAGGAGGATGGAAGCAGGCTCTTCTCAGTGATGTCCAGGGATAGGACAGGGGGCAATGGGTGCAAACTGGAGCACAGAAGGTTCCATGTTAATATCAGGAAGAACTTCTTTCCTGTGAGAGTGACAGAGCCCTGGAACAGGCTGCCCAGAGAGGTTGTGGAGTCTCCTTTGCTGGAGACATTCAAAACCTGCCTGGACAAGTTCTTGTGTGATGTGCTGTAGGTGACCCTGCTCTGGCAGGGGGGTTGGACTAGATGATCTTTCGAGGTCTCTTCCAGCCCCTAAGATTCTGCGATTCTGTGATATCATACCCTTTAAAAACAACAACAAAACCAACCAACCAAACAAAAAAAACTACTACATTGCTGTATTAGTTTTTAAGGTTCCATTACTTGCTTATTTTGATAGGTCATTTATCACCCATCACTGAAATAAAATAATGTTTAAAAAATGTAGTAACTTACTATCATTATGTGCCTATCCAAGCTCTTTCAGAAAGTGTCAGGCTTTGTCTTCCTTACTGATTTAAATCAGAATGCTCTAGTACTTAGTGTCACTAATCCTTCTAGGAATTAATTTGGAAAAGTAAACCCTGTTTCATATTTGTCCTAGGAGATTTTTTTCACTATATGCTGTTTTTGAAAAACAGCAGTAACAACAAACCCAAGAGTGATGTTTATTGGCTATATCACCTAAAAATAGATTATACTGCATGTCTGTTGTGCAACACTGAAAAAAAGGCTGATAATATGAGATACTCAGAACATTAAGTGTGTTCTCGGTATTGTGCTGTGTTTTTAAAAGCTACAAATCATTCTGGACAGTAGTGAAAACACTAGCCACACACAGAACTCAGTAGGACAAACAACCCAAATCCATGGAAACATACCAAATGATCAACAGACACTGTGACTACAGAAAAGCTGTTTAGGGAGGTAAATGCCAGCTTGTAGGAGAGTTCTTGACTGAAGTGCTCCCAAAGGAAGGATGTTAATTCCTGCTTGGGGGTTGTGCGTTCTAGAGGGCACTTAATGTGATTCAGATCACCATTACAGTGATCCAGATAAGGCAGGTAGTGTTTGCGATTGTCCCAGTATTCACCACTCACACAAAGAGAAATAGTGGCTTGAACTAGTATGATACCAGTGTGTTTCCATACCTTTTACATTTTTGGAGAACAGATTACTCTGCAATTAAATAATATTAATTATTAAATATGGCAATCGCTTTGAAACTATCTGGCTGAGAACAAAGGTTACAATGGTAACTAGAAGGTTGGGGATTTTTTAAAATCATTTTCATGAGAACAGTGGATTGCAATCACCAAAAGCCCAAGGTTGGTATCTCAACAGAGCAAGGACTACAAAGTTAAGATACTGCAAGATCAATCTTCTATACACAAAATTCTCAATGGCAACTGTGTGCACTCTCAGGGTCTCTAACAACTGGACAAGAATAATTTGCGTCTATTGGAAAGAATGAACTTTAAAAATATTCATTCTGATCTCAATACCTATTCCAGAAAGTGCATTTATTTTACAAACTAAGAAGGGAAGAAGATAATTAGGGAAATTGTAACTAGTACCTTCAGCAACCTGAGAAGCAGATAAAATTAGCTCTCAGACTGTTTCCTTATTGGCACCTGCTGAGTTTTATTGTTCTCTGTGGACCTTGCCTGGTACTGCAGATTGAAACTCAGCAAACACTTATATATAAAATGGGAAGAAAAGTATTTGTGTTTGTCTTTTTTACTTATGCAACAAAAAAATATGGGAATTATGAGTTCCTGCTAATTGTGGTTGTTGTTGATTGGAAATAGTGACTGTAGCAGAACAAGATAGGCAGGGAAATCAACAGCTGTAATTCTTAACAAGCATGGAGAGTGGACTATTCAAAACTGTATGTACATGTAGATCTACCTAAATGCACATTTAATCACTCTTCCTGCTTTTTGTAGCCAGTTGACTCCTGTGAGGAAAAAATCAAGAGGTATTCATTTCTGCAGAAATACCAAAACTTCTTTAGGTATCCATATGTAATAGCCAATGTTGCTTTAGGAGAAACAAAGTAGTAAATATTTACTTGCTTGATGAAATTAAAGCTGAAATTCTCAAAACAACTGCTGGTGTACACATAAACAAGTAAACTGAATTTCTGCTCACAGTCTTGACCAAAAATATGGCATTACAGATATTAAGAATAACAGCATAGTCATTTAATGTTATTTCTATGGGTAAATGTTTACTGAAGTTGACTTTTATTGTTTGATCTTATCTTGAATTCTAAGCAGGACAAGTTGTGGATCTGAACAAAGCTCTTGGTAGATTCAGCACTGTGGGCACTAATTTCATTGTACATGTAACTACTAGGTGGAGCTAAACAACCGTTGCATACCATGAAGTACCACTTGCTGCATACAGATGACTACTTAATTAGCAAGCTAGGTAATTTAGATTAATATTTATTAAGAACTTCATGTGCAATGATGGCAGCAGCCAAGTGCTAATTTTATTATAGTTCTGTTCTTGCAAACAGTGGAGGCATACTTAAATGTCAGTGAGCTTTAGGATACTGGAATCCAAAATTTATGCTGGCATTACAGGTCTTTAGAAAACATTTTACATTTTCAGTTTGTGTCACCATTTCTGGCTGGTGTGGCTTGTCCAGGAACATGCTAAAGGTAACTCAGATGCTTTTGCAGGAGAGTTTCTCAGCCAGAGTAAAACTGGGAGATAAAAAGGAGAGTTTTCCAGGTTCTGACAATTCAGATGAAGGGAGCTTCATGGCAGTTGACAAAATTAAGAAAGCCTAAATAATAGACTTGTTCTGTCTCTCTACCCAACTCCTTCAAACAATAAGAAAGGATATTTCATACTAGCTTTGTATTTGCAGTGGGTGGCAATAGTTGCTCCTTGAACGCTACTAGTGAGAAAATAATAACTTTTTCACAGAGGAAGCTGGCTTACAAGACAAAGCTAGCCATGGTGCAAGAAGCACTGTCTGATTACAGAATCACAGAATCAGAGAATCTTAGGAGTTGGAAGGGAGCTTGAAAGATCATCTAGTCCAAGCCCCCCTGCAAAGTTCCCTTGCAGCTGTCTTGTTAAGTTGCTTCAGTCGATAACTAAACCTCTGAAGCTGTTACACAAAGTTAAAACTATTAGGTTTCGAATGTCAGCACCATCATTTGTACAGTTTAAAGCCACCAGGAGCATGGTGTTTTGACAAATACAGTCCTTCTATGATTTTTTCTCTTTGTTTCTTGAAGAAGTAGACAAACTGATTTAGTGTCAGATAGATCTGTTAGCCTAGGCCCAGCTGCTAGTCTGAGCAACAAAAATTACCCTGAAATGCCAAACAATACCTTGCTAATCTTGAAATCCACAACTGACCTCTCACTGAGTTATGAACCTGCAGCAAGATGTGTGGCTTGTTTGGATCCGTCTTGATATTTTTAACACCAAAAAAACAAACACTCACTTTAATGCTATGAGTACTAGTTACTGTTCTTACTAGGCTTCAAACAAGTGAAATACCCTAACTAGCTCCACAGATAAATAACTGCATTAAAAAGAAGGAACATACATTCTTAAGAGAAACATGTCCTTTCCCAGTTTCTTGCATCAGAACTCAAGCACCTGTTAGATCATCTGGTTGTTCAAGTGACAAAATTAATCTTACTGACATCTTCGTTAATCTTTTTTCCATTATCTTCACAGTTTTTTTTCTCTGCATAATGAACTACACAACACCACCATGCATGATGATCCACCATGGTAAATCAAACACACAAAATACATGTGAACCTGGAGCCTGCATTATGTTTGTGATGACAGAAATCCACAGATGTTACTGACATTAGTATTCAATCAAGAATATTAGGTGGAAAATACTTATCAACTCTAAGGGAGGGGGGGAACACAGAGATCTCTGCTGCTGACAGTGATGCAACTGCAGTGTCAACATTCTCACTCCTGAACCTTTGCATTGACAGGAATTTGACTTGCCAATTACTGAGGCATCACACTATATATGTGACAATACTATGTGCCTTTCATGGATGTGTCTGGACCAGAACCTTAAGGCAGACACTTGACATTCCGTACTTGGTAGGACATGAGAGCTGGATAACTCAGGCTATGCCATGCAGCCCCAGTCCAAACTATAAGTTATGCAGCCAAGTCAGCACAGTGAGCACGACCTAATAGCCTCTTTAGCCCAGAAGGACTGATAAGCTCCAATTTAGCACTGTGTTAACTGCCCACACTTGAGCTGACTTGCAGTCAGCTATCTCAGAAGCAAGGGCAGAGCATGCTTTTGTCTGCCCTACAATGGCAGCCTTGGAAAGGCTTTCAGAACAGCTAGTGCACTGCATAACAGGACATCTTGAGCAGCCAAGGAGAAAATACTAAGCAAAAACTATTACCTTTAGCCACACTCTTTTCTGGAAATACGGAGTCTTACTGAGTCAAGCCAGAGAAAGGCTTCCCCTAACTGACAGTCTCCAGCCCGGACCCCAGCCCTGGCTGTGTCCTGAGGCTGTGGCTGTGCCCAGAAGATCAGACCTTAGAGATACCTGGACTTTCCTGTTTCCTGAGGGGATTTACAACCACAGCTCTTACCATGGAACCAAGCACTGAGGCTGCTGAGTCATTCTGGAGAAGATGGTCTCCACTCATCTTTTTAAACCATTTCACTTTGAATGACAGAATAAAGTTCTTCCTTAGGATACAGGGGTGGAGCGGGGCTCTATTCTAAAGGCTACTTAGCATTTGGCAATTAAACATAAAGATACCACAAAGCTTCTGAGCTGCTTTGCCACTTGTTTGAAGCAGTTTCTTAAATTCGTCCCTAGGCCACTGCTCCAGACAGCACGATGGGCCTGAGGGGCTTGCTACAGCTGCCTTGATGCTTTTAGCAAGGGCTGAAATCTGAGCAAATTTCCAAACCAATGAAAGCCTAACTGTCTAAGGACACACACAGGAGCTGAATTTCAGGGAAATTTAAGAGAAGTTCGGAGTTTAAGCTCTTTTAGCATTAAGAATCAGCTGTGGAGCAGGTCTTTGCAATTTTGAATTCATATGCTGCTCTAGGTATATAAATCTCCCCTGGCTCTCTTGCAAAACAACCAAAATCAAGGTAGCTAAAGCTGATTTGCCACAGACTTTAGCTTAAGCTGATTTCAGTGCAAGACTGACTAGAGAGATTTTACCTGAACACAAGACAGGCTAACGTTAAAACATGGGCATAGAAAAATTTATGACAGTGAAAGTCAATGGCTGATTGTTATCCAGAAAAGCATTTTGTAAATAAAAACAAAGAATCCAGGGTTTTCTTCAGTTTAGGCTTATAATTGCATTTTTCATATTCTAGGGTAAATGTAATGGTTCAAATAACCTTAATGAGTTAGACAATGTTCCTAAGTTATTATTAGTAAACAAAGCTTCTGCTGGTAGAACCAGACTGCAATACAGGATCTGCTATCATAATGTTTAGGTACATTTTTCCAAGACAAAGCTTTGTTTAACAGGGATATCTTCTTTTAGAAAAACTGGGGGACTCGTAGGATGGGTTTAAGGCCAAAGAAGCCTTTCTACTCTCCCTTTTGTCCTTGGAGATGATTTATGATAATGCGGCACATATGTGCAAGCACAGGCTTATTCAAGCTTGGTACAATTCATACTGTACTATATGTATAAGGGTTGTGTAGTAAGTAAATCCTAAAAGCTGGAAAAGCATTAGGGGCATGAGCTGTACAACCCACAAGACACCTTTACCAGTAAACACAGGGTAATCAATATGAGGGTATTACTCAGCAGTACCCAAAATTAAAAAAGGAAGTTAATATGCTTAAACCCTTTGCTTTGTCACGTATTCCCAAACATGGACTCTGCACCTGCACTGACCAGCCCATCCAGCTACCAGATCACAGAAGCACATACTGTTTGAGGTTGCAAGGGACCTCTGAAGGTCATCTGGTCCAATCCCCTTACCCAAACAGGGCCATCTGGAGCCGGTTGCCTGGGAATTCAGTTTTTTAATTGATGTAGACTCCACAACCTCCCTGGGCAACCAGTGCCAGTGCTCAGCTCCCCATACAGTAAAATCAAGGGTTCCCTGATGTTTGGAGGGAACCTCCTGTCTTTCAGCTTGTGCCCAGTACCATTGGTCCTGTTACTGGGTTCCAATGGAATGAGCCTGACTCCATCCTCTTCGCACCTCCCCTTCAGGTATTTATGTACAGTAGCAAGATCCCCCCTGAGCCTTCGCTTCCCCCAGCTGAAGAGTCCCAGTTCTCTCAGCCTTTCCTCAGAGGAGAGATGCTCAGTCCCTTTATCATCTTAGTGGCCCAATGCTGGACTCTCTCCAGTATTTCCATGCCTCCTCTCCTACTGGGGAGCCCAGAACTGGACTCGGCACTCTAGGTGTGGCCTCAGCAGTGCTGAGTCGAGGGGAAGGCTCCCCTCCCTCTGCCTGCTGGCAGTACTTCTGCAGCCCAGAGCACCACTAACCTCCTTTGCCACAAGGGCACTCAGCTGCCTTCTTTTCAACTTGGAGACCAAGAATTGCCAGAATCCCCAGCCCTTCACCGCAAAGCTTTCCAGATACTTGTTTTGTTTGGAAATAACTTCTGCTGGTGAATAATTAAAATTCCTAAGGAAGACCCTCACACCTGGAGTGTGCAGTGCCACCAGCAGTGGCAATTACACCGTTGCACAGTTAGTCACCAGTACTTTTACAGGTACAGCACCCAGCATGGCTTCCCAGGACTGCAGTTGGAAAAGCTCCAAAGCCAGTCGATGCTATAATGCTTCAGGACTCCCGCTGCTGGAGGATTTGCAGCAGTAACAAGG
The DNA here is from genome assembly GCF_000747805.2 of Chaetura pelagica. NCBI lineage: Eukaryota > Metazoa > Chordata > Aves > Apodiformes > Apodidae > Chaetura > Chaetura pelagica. The sequence continues at coordinate 770,156 of NW_009951918.1, read as the reverse complement.
CAATGGTGGGGGATCGTAAAAGATCCTCGCTTCCTGAGGAGAATGGTCCAGGGAGAACAATGCAGGCATCTTCAGTTTCAGCTGGAAAGCGAGCAAAGCCTAATGTAAAGTCAGACAACACCCACCTCTTCCTCCGCGCCCCTCCCCCCGGTGTCTCTTTTGTTTCTGATTAAAAGCAGCAGAAAAGGGCAGGGAAAGGAGATAAATTTCTGCGCATAAGTGCAAACTAAAGAGTGTATTGGAAAACACTTAAAAAAAAAAAAACACAAAACCGAACAAACAGAACAAAACACGACAAACGACTTTGGTCTTCAGGATATACAACACTTAACATTCCCCAGGTTGTTTCCCTGCCTCTTGCCCTCCTGAAAACCCTGTCAGGAGCTGTCGTCACGCAGAAAATCTTGGAACTGTCAAGTTACGGGAGAACAACTTATTAGCTCTGCAGGCTGTGCAGGAAATTAACACTTGAGGGACGGCCCAGAGCGGGGGCCCGGAGCCGTGCGAAAGGAGG
>NW_009951918.1:763750-768029 GCF_000747805.2 Chaetura pelagica | reverse complement strand
TGGCTTGTGTGGCAGCGCCCTTTGCAGGGTGGGATGGCAGAGCTGCCCTGAACTCCAGCTGTCACCTCAGTGTTAATTAGGAAGTGTTGAAGGCCTCGCATACAAAGGCACTCAACAAAATTACCTGATGAGCTTTGACTCCGTGTTCCCTGATGGAAATTACAACAAGCTATTGGTACAAACCTTGAGGAAGCAGGGGTTGGAGTGTTCTGAGGGTTTTTTTATCAGTTCATGAAAGGAATGGGAACAACTGAACCAAGTGGAATCACATCCTTTGAACCTGGCCATAAACTAAGGCTGATGCCTGGTCCCTTGGATGCTGTGTGCTGGCCTTGCTGCCAGTTCATTCTCCATTGGAAGGCTTCGCTGCTGTTGAGGGTAGACATTCCCAAATTAAGGTTATTCTAGCTTTCTACTTTTGAACTTGAGACTCACACACCCATACGCACATTGAAGGAGGGTGTCTGGTGCACGCTGCAAAATCCATCTGGGATCTTGGGTGTGTTCTCAAGCAGCTAGCCCACGCTGAGTTCAATGCTGCCATGGCTACACTGCTACCAGTACCCAAATCCAGTTTAAATACATATCCCTAGTGCCCCCATGGGCTCTAACAGACATCCCCCGGGTACTTACCACCTGCACAGGTAAGTCCCAAGAGGGAGAAGCTGTTCTTTCTTTCTGAGGTTCAGGATCAGCAGAATTGGTTGCAGTTACAGACATCAGCTGTGATTCAGGAGACACTAGGATGACCTCGAGCCAGACCTGCCATCAATCCCACCACTCACAATACGGATGGAAGAAAAAAGAAGCAGCTGAAGGTAAGATCAGAGGAAAACTAATAGTCCAAATAGCAAATGGTTTGCCCCACTGAGTAGTGGAGAAGAAAGGAACACATTCTCTGATATATTCTCTGTATCCATAACGCTGCTTCCTAAAGAAAATTCAGTTTGCCACCTCTAATGCTCACACTCTGGAATTTGAGGCCAGAAGGGTCTTTTGTCAATAGCTTTCTACTGTGTAGCTGCTTTTAAAATGAAAAGCCAGCTTAGTGTAAAAACTAGTGTCAGCATACTTACTGTGTCTTGCAAGCCTTTATATAACATCTCCCCCTTCTGATCTAGGTAAGTCTAATTTGAAGGCTTCTTTTATTTCAAATGACATTATAAACCAACTTTTTGTCCACTCTGTCTTCACTGACTAAGACACATTTCTTCAAAAGGTTAAAACACTTCCTTTCTACCACACCGGGCTTTGCAAAGGGCAGTTGCTGTTGTCTGATGGAAGAGGTTGCTGTATTTTCCCTGACAATGCATGCAGACAATCTGGGCAACACATTGGTATGAAAGACAGCCACGTACGTGTAAAATACGTCACGTGTTCACATTTATGTGACCACTGAATTACCATCCTGTAATGCTGACAGAATATCAATCATGGAACAAATGTTCAGCACTGTCACACACAGGCCTTAAGAGCACAGGTCAGCAAACAGGCAATTTATCTCGGCATGCAATTTCAGCCATTTCTAACTGTTGATCAGTCCTCAGCATCTTGTCAAATTGCGTGGAGCTTATACCACACATAGTTTCAAGGGCCCTAACTAATGAAAAAAGTCAAGGCAGGAACTGGAATAATGCTTGGAGCCTCTGACCTTCAAAATATTAGCAAACATTAATACAGAAGCAGGATGGATTATTTTGTCTTGCAGGAATACACAGTCAGAAAGCAAACTTCTGCACTCTTGAAGAGCCCATGGAAAGCAGCTAAACAAGATTGGAAGGGGAACAACTGACTCCTTCCAGCCTTTACATACCCACTTGCTCCTCAAAATAAATTCTTAACAGTCACAGCAGCACTAGAGGTCATTTACGATTCTATGATTCTATGATTTACACCAAGAGGCCTTTGGAATACAAAGGCTTGAGGGCTCCCGCAGACTGCAGGTCCTCTCTGAGCATACCTGGCAGGTGCTTGCCTGCTGTTGTCATCCTCCCAAAAAGGGCGCAGTGTTGCAGACTAACATCAAGCACGAGGTCAGGGCACAGGAGATTTGGGTGGCATGGAGACAAGGAGAGCTGGCATGGTGTTTACTCTGAAAACTTCTGATTTTGGAAGCAGAAGGCGTTTTTTAAAGCCTCAAGGGTAGTAAACGGCTCTTTTTCCTCTGCCGGATCCCCCCTCTCACAGAACTGTCGCAGATCTGGTAAGGCAAGCTCAGTGATGTGGGAAGGTGAATCTTCTTTGCAGGTGCTTGAATCTCACTTCTCGTTCTCCTCTTTGCTACCTCCCCCTGCAACAACTCCCTGCCCTCACCTCGAGCATGAGGCTCTGGCTGTGACCTGAGCCCCTCCACATGCCTGTCTCACTGCCTGGGAATCACTGACTTCCAGACAACAAGCAGCCACCTCCAAAAGGGCCACTCAAAACCTCCCCCCTGGCACCAGTGGAGCTCTGTGCCTGGGAAGGAGCACCCCAGATGCACAGCGTTCCTGTACCTGGGGACTGCACAGCGGGCAAACCTCTCCCCAGGAGGAAGTGCTCCAGGGCCCTAAACAGCGGGTTGAATTTGGACTCCAGGCTTTGGCAAGGCTGGAAGTGCCATTTGGCGATGAAGGTACCCAAAGTGTCAGGGCTTTATCAAAATGCCACAGCGGGTTTAAGCCCTTATCCTTAATTAGCCTGGGTATTGCAAAAAAAATAGCTTCCTGTGAAGTAAAAGCTGAGCCATGCAGTAAACAAATGCTCTGAAACCAAGTGTTACCATCGCCACAGTCAAATCCAAGTTATGGCCCCTATCATCTGGGTTGTCTGGAGACAAAGGAGTTTGCAAGCAAAATCCCATTCCCTGGCATGTACATGGTGTTGTTCAGAAAGCAGCCACGGTCATTTTGACACTGTCTCCAAGTGCAAAATTACGCTGGCATCACTTTGTGTCATTTGGCCCTAATTAGCTTGGAGTCTTGAAGCTTTGGACGACCACACACATAAAAATGAAAGGTGTTACTTTCTCTTGAATAGGCAATGTGTTCTTGGAGGCATCCTGGAATTATTTGAAAAGCTTGGTATGTTTCCTCATTATGGAACTGGCCACAGATTATTTTCTAGCCTTTAAACTAGATGCCAAGAGTTAGCTTAAAACCAAAACAAGCTAGCAAGCAAAAAAGACTGGGCCTTTAAAAAAAATTATTATTATGTTATTAACACTTCCCTCTCTGAACTGTATAAATTAATGTAAGAGGGACGTAACTGAGGATTTGTTAACTTGATGATCAGACTCAGATTAGGCAAATGATCTCATGGGAAGTGGAAACTTTTGGATGTTGTCAGCCAAAGAAGTTCTGAAAGTGCTGTGGAAAATGCTGATGAACAGGCAACTTGAAGCTACAAATCAGTCATCCAGATTAATGAATCTGGGTGCATTTTTCCAATATAAATGCTGTTGCCTCTCTGAAGGCAAGGTTGTAGCCACCAGTACTAAACAGAGAAAGATGAACTATCAACATTAGTGGTACGGGAATGACAACCCACTCTGTTCCTCCTTCTCATCAGACGTGGGAGATCCTCGACCGTGACTGTGCCAAGTGCCTTGTAAGTACCAGAGGCCAACAGATGCCAGATGAGGTGGAAAAAACACTCTAAGAACAGGGCAAAAGTGACATTAATTCCTTGATGACTGCCTTGTTAGGTGAATTGCTCTAGTAATGTTTTCTATTTGATCTTGATCACTCCACAGATGATCCAGTTACGGATGTAGCCACTGGACCTTTTATTTGTGAGGCTTTTTCCCCCTGCTATGACATGCAAAACCAATTCAACCTATGCCATTTATCCATGACAAAGGATTGTTACTGTTTGAGGTTGTACCTAGAGATTTATTGTGCTCACGTACAAAATGGCTGACACCTACTCGCTTTCATATCCTGCAGGAAGAGAGCAAAGCTGCCTCATTTCTCTAGCTGGCCCCTCGTCATTTCCATACAGAGTAATAGAGACTAACAGCGATCTGTAAAACTTTACCATTCGGGCCCTGTCTGGTTTCGCGAGGAAGGAGGGGCTGCAGCTGAGGACAGGGAGGTTCAGTCCAGCACCCTGGGCTGTCGTGGGTGGCTCTTGCCGGGCTGCAAAGCCTCCCTGTCCAACAGCGGTGTTCTCGCAGCCACACGGTGGTTCCGGAGGCCCCCCGCTTCACCCCAGGACTATCGCTGCATTGTGTCCCGCAGCCCTGACGTCAGCCTTCCCACGTTACGCTCTGACATTTGCAAAACAGCAGAACTCACAG
>NW_009951918.1:741213-761702 GCF_000747805.2 Chaetura pelagica | reverse complement strand
TGCGCGGGGGGGGGTGTGGCAGCGTGGAAACCCGGAGATCAGAATTATCTGCTGCAGCAATTCGTACTTCCTCTGGCTCGGCCTGAGCTCCAAGGGGACGGCAATTGTCGGGTTCTCGGGGTGGTTAGTTGGGTTTTTTTTTTCTTTTAAGCTCTGTAGTGCAAGTGGCTGAATAAAAACCTTCCTGTATCGGAACTGCAGTTGGGGGTCACAGTGCTGTGCACGAGGCTGATTAAAAATGGGTCTGAATTTAAGGGTCGTGTGCAAGTATGGAAAGGAGTGGATCAGAGGAGACAAACGCTGCCAAAACTTGTTTTATGTCCTTCACATGCTGGTTCTTTTCTGGATTTTGTCTGCTGGCAGTGGTGATGAACAAAACAAGCTCCACCACCCGAGGAACACACCACGAGGCGCTGCTGTGTGTCATGCAGGCTGGGTTTGCAGTGACCACATCTGAACCACATCCGAACCCCTGTTGCCCTGGCTTGCCTGGGTGTATGTGCACTGCAGGGGAGACCCACGGCAGGTTGCCTACCTGACCCAGCTGGCAGATCTGCAGGGTGCTCAGCTGCAGAGGTCAGAGGGAGGAGGAGGATTACTGGACGTGGCTCAGCAGTGAGCACTGCGGTGAGGCAGTTAAGACTGTCGCCATGAGCCAGGAAAGAGGATGGCCCGTGGTGACCCTGTACTGACCTCAGGACTGATGCCAAGGATTGTAGTGTTACTGCAGCTTTGATGCTCTTTTGAAGGCTGAATGTAATGTAACTGATGCCCTGCAAAACGTTGGCTTACAAGTGACAGAAAACCACGTTAGCATCATTTCCACTTACTACCCCCATGCTTAGATATCCACCCCGATACGGGAACCAAAATAGACATCGACTGGGATAGCACTCTGAGTGATGACATGTAAATTAATGTACTGTACAACCCACATGGCTTGCTGTAAGCAGCACTGTTATAATAAGGATCTCCCAAAGTGGCGTGAGGTTTAGCATGTGCTGCTCACAAGTGGGTGGCCTTAGCTCCAAGTATGAGGTGTTTAATTCGAAGGCACTGATGTACCATCACAGAAGTTCTGTGTGATTACAGCCACTACCAACACGCAGCAGTAATGATCTTTCAGAGATGCCTGATAAGAACAGTTAGGTGTAGCTAACTGAAATACTAAACAATACTGCTAATGTTTATTATTTTTATAGATGGCAGAACAATTCCTTAGCAGCAGTGGGAGTCAGTGGGACCTCTGGAGTTATTCATAACTGCATATTGCAGAGCGTTAATACTCCGTCCTTAGTACCATCTTCTTTCTCCCCCCTTGCCTCACTTCCTCCAGTGATTTCCCTCTCATATATCTGAGCCTCCAAAACCACTTTCATGTACCTGCTGTTTTTCATAAGGTCACCAACACCCCCACCAGTAGAAGCTACCTGGTCTTTCTCTATCTTGGAAAATTACGTTAGGATTTCTGTTAACACCTGTGAGCTTTCTTGTAGTCACAGCTCTCATTACTCATGGGTACTAACCAAGCAGGTTGGAAAGCTCTGGATACTGCTCTATCCTATGTAATGTTGGGAATCTAAAAACTCACCAGACCACCCTTGGTAAGCTAATGCAAAGCAAGAAATAAAATGCCATGTAAGAGTAGAAGATGGACCAAGGAGCTGGCACTGAAAGGTTAGAAGTCTGTATCATTAATGATTCTTTAAACTTGTTGGCACAAAGGCATTCTGTATTTCAGAGACTAAAAATATCTCTGTAACTGTTTGCTTGAAGTTAGGGCTTTTGATGATGACTCTAGCTCAATTTCCAGCAGACCTGAATTAGCTATCCATCAGAAATTGTCTCCTGTGTTGATCTTGACAGAAAAAGGTCAGCGGGTGGCACTGCACATCCGGCTTGTGCTGACAGCCCCCTTGCTTGTGCCACCGATCCCACTGAACCGAGGGTGACTGAGTAGAGGAGGATATGTAGAAGGAAGCCAAGGAAGTCTGAACCTCTGCCCCTTCCCAGAGGGAATAGTCCTTTCATTCCTCGCCAGGCCCCTGGTGCTTCCGTGATACGATCAGGCACTTTTTCATTCTGTCATTAATACGTACCTACATTTAAAACCTACTCACTTGTAAAGAACTGGGGATACAAGGACAAGCGTATTGCTGAAACTAAGCCTTCCCTGTTCCTTCACTACCATCCAAAAGTAGCCCATAGTTTGTTATTTACTTCAGTTCCGGTGTCTTGAGCAGGAAGAGCACTACGGGTAAGGTGGTTCTCTCTGAAGTGCATGGCTCTTGGTGCAGGAGGGAAAAGACTGCATTATCTCAGATGGCTTGCAAGCCAAAAAACACTCGTCAGGAAGGCAGTTGAAGGGATAAGTCTACAAAATGGCCATACCATAGGTTTCCCTCTCCCTAATGGGATGACATTATAGAAGTATAGGACATGTAAACTCTGCTGAAGTTTGGTGGTAGCAGAATTAATTACAAGTGGTGTGTCTGCTTGGGAGTCTTGAGCATTGAGATGGCATGACTGAGTGTCACAAGACTTTCCCTTCAGAGCATAGAAAAGGCCCAGATGCATTAGCAAGATGTGCAGAAGACCCAAGCCCTGAAAGCAGTGCAGAGGTCAGAAGAAAACAAGGGTCTTGGCTGGCCAAGAATATGACAAGCAACAGCAAATATGTAGAGACTCACCTTGAAAATGCACACAGGTAGGTAGTTTTGGAGGTAGGATTTTGGCATGTGATGTGTAGGGTTATTGCTAACCTTAAAGAAGTGTGGGAAGTGGTGGGATGCGGCACTTCAATAGAGAGGGATGTGCAGGCCAGAGGGTTTCCAGGGAAAAATAAAAGCACACAGCCATGAACAAGCAGTTTCAGTCAGGAGGCCTGGGCAGTGAGCATGGAGCAAAGGTCAAGATACTGGCAGGGACAGTGAGAAAAACTAGCAAGAGAAACAAACTTGAAGAAATGTACGTCTGCTATGATTACGTGCTTACAAGCCAGTTAAAGGGTATGTAGCTGCCGAGGGTGGACCCTCCTGGTCTGGAAAGAGGCATGGATAAGGTACCATAAAGCTAGTTTGTGAGATGTGTCCTCATGCAGGACATGTAGGACTTTACTTGCCTAGGGATGTGAATCCCAAATGCTTCTCAATACATGATTCTGCAGATCAATGGGAAGTTCATGTCTGCATCAGGTACCCTTAATTAAGAGGTTAGACTCATAAAGACCAAGTACGTCAAAAGTTCTCCCTCTTCAGGTAGGCTTTTCAGCCAACTGCATTGCCCTGGAAACAGGGTCCAAGCAGTACCAGGAGTTTTGTTTCATTGGGCAGCTGATGGACCCTTGAGCTCTCCTGGCATTTGGGTCTCACAGATGTTTGATAGCAGGGCTGTAGGTAGAGGTGTGGCTCCATAGGCTGATGGTCTTCACAGTGAAGCTGAGGAGCATTTCTGGTAGAGAGATAAGTTGCCTAGTGCTGCAATCCAGATCTGTCCAGCCCCTGCGTCCTGGGTTTGACTGCTGCTTTGTTATTTGTGTTCTAGATTATCACTAGCTCAACAGACTGTACAGATGCTGATCCTCTGTTCACTGGGAGGGTTTTTTTGGCTATTTTGCAGGAGCGTAATCTGAAATTTAGCATTTTAAGCCTCCTTTATCCAGCTTGAGCGATGTCACTTTGCCAGATCCTTTAGAATAAGACTGGAGAGCATAAAGTGGACTCAGTAGGACATTTTTGGCTAAATTCAGACCTCCATCTCAAACCCTACTTCTAAAGAGTTAATGCAAATGTGCAAACTGTGGGAGTTCTAGTGGGCATGTTTCCAGGTCTCTCTGAGAAAGAACACTATCATACCAACTTGAAATGTTGCCAGCTGAGTAAGATAGGAAGAATCCCCAAGATTAAGTCCATTGTTGCCTGACCCTCAGTTATTTTGTTGTGGAGTTTTTTTTCTGCTAAAAGAATAAAAATGTTAAGCAGGTGTATGTGTCATAGTGAGAAGGGGCTCCAGAAAGGTTTGCATATTAATTGAGACAATGTGAAGAATTGCACCATGTAGGACAGAAGCAGTGAGCAGGGATCACGCATAAGAGTGCAACTCCTCTTTCCAGGTGGATACGTTGGAAATGCAGTTCTGCTGAGTCCCTGCACACAATTGTGCTGTGCCATTGAAGATGGTGTGGTGGTGTCACCTGCTCTTCTTAGCTTGTGTGTCATGCAGCCCCAACTCTTAGGATCCTCACAGGAACAATCACTCCCCTTCATGGCTGTTGTGCATCAGCCATGCCCTCTTATATCTCCCAAACCCACAGCTGGAAGAGCAGGGAGGGGCTAAGTTAAAAAATGGCTGGAATCTGAGGTAGTGATGGCAAAGCACCCTTCAGGTAGTGTTTACTTGTGGCAGCATAGCTCACCATCTTATTCAAGTAATGATGACTATGAATAGCCTGAGAGCACTCTATAAATACCTTAAGCTTGAGGGAAGAGTCTGTTGAAATACTGGCTAATAGATTAATAGTGAAATAACAAAAATTATATTATCTTTCTGAATGCACATACAATTGCATTCCTCCTTTCTCTGTCAAAGCTCTTTTCCCGTAGCAAGCATTTAATCAGACAGGACAGGAGCCTGAGCTCAACGCTTTTCAATCCCAGGTAAGTGCCATAATCATCAGGGTAGGAGTCAGTCTCTTTGCATTGCCCAGTTAATATTTAAGTATTACTGCAAAATGGAGGAAGTTCAAATGGAGGTAAGATAGGAAAGAATAGGCAGGAACTTGTCCCACATTCCCAAGAGTGTGCTGCTGAGGGCACTTCTCTCAGCTATGAATGCATAGATTTAACTATGGTGAGCTTTGGGAAGATCTGACCTCTCCCAGGTAGCTTCCCTGACTGTTTTTATATATAAATATGTATACATATATAATCACAGAATCAATAAGGTTGGAAAAGACCTCTAAGATCAAGTGCAACCATCAACCAAACACCACCATGCCAACCAAACCGTGTCCTGAAGTGTCCACATGTTTTTTTAACATCTCCACCACTTCCCTGGGCAGCCTGTTCAATGCCTGATGGCTCTTTTAATATCCGATCTGAATTCCCTCTGGTGCAACTTGAGGCCATTTCCTTTTATATTATCACCATTTACATGGGAGAAGAGACCAACTCCTAACTCACTGCAGCCTCCTTTCAGGCATTGTAGAGAGCAGTACGTTCTCCCCTCAGCCTCCTCCTCATCTCTAGACTATAGAGCTGTTGAGTAATACAGGTTGGAAGGGACTTATGAGCATCATTCAGTTCCATCTCTTCCTGAAAGCCGGGCTTACTAGGTGAGGTTGCCCAGGCACTGTACAGCTAAGTCCTGAACATAGCGGAAATGTACTATGCTTTCTATATATAAGGAGAGACAGTTCCCCAGGGAAAGCCCCAGAGGCTGACAGGGAGGGTTGTCATCTGGCAGGGAAGCTGTAAGGATATTCCTTGCATCTGATGCTGTGTCACATGGGGGTAACAGGAAGACTGTCTCCCTGGGATTTAGGCTTCCAGCAGCTCATCAGCAGTGGGCTTTAGCAGGTGGTTTTGCATCTGGTCTTTTGAAAGAGACTTGAACACCTGGATGTGCAAGGAGCTGTTGGGTGATTTTGAGGATGTCTAAGTACTTGCTGAAAGCAGCATTTTAATACCTGAATTGTCCTGCACTGTTCAGTCCTGATGGCTGGCAGAATAAATCCTTTGCTGCAACCCATCTGTCCACTGCCTGCGTGTTGCCAGAGTGATGGCCATGGCTTAGGTGTTCTAGAAACCTGGTTTTGGCATAATACCTCTCGTCCTCACTGCTGATCTTGCTCCATGCTGTTTTGCAATAGCACCTGAACCTTGTGATTGCCGCAGGTTTTCATAATCTGATTTTGGAATATCTCAGAAGAGGAAAAGGCTGTTCCAAAGGCCTGCAGCCTCTCTGCCCAGAAGTGGATGCACAGGTGCCAGTGAATCCACCTTCACCAGGCTGTCTTCTGTGTGGACATTCAGTAAAAATCTGGTGTCCTGCAAGAAATTGCTTTTTCAGGGTGTGTGGGGCAAGCAACACTGGGGGGAAAAAGAGTGAGATACCTGAAAGAACAGCTATTCTGCAGTAAGGAAGATAGCCTGCTTTTTTTCTTTTTTTTACCTCCTGCAATAAGCTGGACCATGTTCTTGACATCCAGCTACTGAACTTGTCATACTTCAGGAGATGTTGAGACATGCAAGAGTGGTGGCTGCGTGGGATCACAGAGGGAAAAAAAAAATAAAAAAAATTCTTATCATTGTAATTTCTGACTCAAGGATTATAGTCCAGGACCGGTCATTCCTGGGGTACTGAGATTTCTTTGGAAGTTTGAGTTCTAGCAGCTGTAGAGGTACAGGAGGATCTTGGAAGGAGAAGATGGGGATTAGGTTCTCATTTGAACTATGCAGAGTTGATTATGCCAGTCCTATTTTGCTACGTTGCTTTTCTCTCACCTGGAGGCAAGAGGGTTGCTACTTGGGATTTCTGTATTTGTCTGTTTCACTTCTCCCTATTCCTCATCAGCTGCTTCAGGTTTCTGGCAGGAGGAGTCAGCTGCGCTGCAGTTGCCTTGGGCTGGGGGTCCAGCAGGTGCTGGGGGCAGGGTGGAGGTCCCTGCAGCAGGAGGTGCTGGCTGTGCCATGGCACTGGCCAGGGAAAGCATGGGAGTTGGGCCCAGACACCGCATCCCAGAAGTCAAACTATGAGCCATTCTTCAGCTTTGATACTTAAAATATTCGCTGCTATGAATACCAGGCGGTGTGGTCCTGTCACGTGCATGGTGGTCTCATCTTTAATGCCATGTGTCAGGCAGGGCTGTCTAATCAGTTATCCACTCATTCAGCTGTGGTGATGGTCCGTTTGGCTTTCTAGTTAAACTAGCAGCGTCCTAGCGGTATTTGACAGCAAACTTCTCTGCGTTAGCAGTGCTGATGCTGATGCTCTGGACTCATGGCTGTGTCCAACCTCACTTCTGTCAGCTAGGACAACAGTGTAAGCCTAGCAAACCACAGAGCTTGGCCAGCCTTCTGACTGCACCAGCAATAATCTCTTAATAGCTTCTGTAAAACCAGTGCTCAAACAATTTTAGTTATTAATGTAAAATTAGGGCTTCATTCCTCAGGCTCAGTGTCCTCCAGCCCTAGTGTATGTCCTTTTACACACTAAAAGGGTTGTCCAGGTGTGCACTCATCACCTTTGTCTTCAAGTTTTCAAACACAGCCTCCCCCCTCCCAGAGAAGAAAGTCACTCAGAAGTTGTCTCTTGCTTGTCCAGATGAATTGTTCTTTGTTAAAGCAACTTCGAACTGCGGCTCCTAGCCTCAAGTCATCCACATCTAAAGCAGCATTTTGTAGTGAGAAGGCTGTTGATGAATCAGGATACTAGTGCTGCCTGAACCTTAAGTCTGCTGGTGCCCACTCTATTTCCAAAACCCTTCCTGCACTAGGCTACAATATGGGAAAAATCTGGAGTGTCCCAGGGTATGGCAAAAAAATGAAATAATTTACCATCTAGTTATTAAGAATAAAATAAAGGGGACCTACCCAGTGTCATACAAAGCAGCTTAGATACAGAGTTGAAATTTGCAGAGGAAGCAGAAACTGACCATTTGCAGTAGAGAGTGAGGAGAAGGAGCAAGGAGAAAAGGCCAGGTGAAGCAAGAGAGCAGATATCAAAAGGAGCTGGATCTGTGATGGCCTTTGTATCCATATGGGATTTAAAGCAAGCCAGGGCTGCAGGAGCAGGAGTTCTTTAGACTGCAGAGAAGTAAAAAAAACACTATTTTAATTAGCTTGTGTTCAGCATAATCTATGTCTCCCACTAAATTCCTAGTGGCACATGAGACAAAGAATGAGAGTTCTGCAGACAGGTTATTCTTGCAACCTGTAAATCAGTTTCTGTTTCACTTGCTACTTTTGCAAGCCACCCTGAATATAAAGATTTTTATATTATTTTAGGAAAGTATGTGTATCTTGTATCTCCTGTGTTCAGGTGCTATCTCATAATTTTAAGGAATCATGATACCATTGGCCATTCCTTCATCTCTTGATGGAAATTCCATCTACTTAAAACGTAAGTAGTGTACTGCACCAAAGGAGACAGCATAAAGTAGCACCTCCTTCTGGTGGTGCATTCTGCTTGTTTCTGACTTTATTATTGTTACTTCCAAAACCAAAGGGGAAAATTACGGGAAAGGTACTTCCCGGCTGAGACATGACACAGAAACGTGTCTCCAGAAGGAGGCAGCACTAGCTTGCACTGCAGCTTGGTATGGGGTTTCCTGCCTGGCTGCCTGTGAGCTGCTCTGCAGGCTCTTCCACAAACGTCTCTGATGCTTTAAAAAAATAGTGTCACGTACAACCAGCAAATACAGTGACCAGCTTTGCTGTGTGGACAATCATCACATGTTATCAGGCACCTCTGCCTTGCCTTAAAAGCCTCTTGGGCACACACTCCACTCCTGCTCTGCTCCTATTAAATCCGCCACTGAAATAGCATCCTTTGGGTTGGTGTCATCCATTATGACTATGTGACCGAGGGGAGCAGCAGTTCTTCAGGCTTGGAGACAACCCCTAGAGGTCTGGAAAAGCCTCCCTTCCCCTTGTCTCTCTGCTCTGAGAAGCCAGCAGTGTAATGCATCCTGGTGCTGAGGATTATGCCTGGCCTACTTTCAGATACGTGCTTCCGAAGTGGCTGTGACAGCCTGGGTTGGTTTGTATTGCCGAGGTGGTGAAGCCATTCTCCACCACTGTGCCTGTGGGCTCGGCTACAGGTGCTGCTGATGGCCCTGCTGCCTGGGAAGGAGCACAGCCCCTGGTCTCTGCAGTGCTCCCGCTGTCCGGCTGCGTGGCAGCCTCTGCCCCCCCAGGCACCGTGGCCTTCGGTGCTCCCCCCGCCAAGCTCTGGGCTGGCTCCCCTGGGAATGCGGGGCCAAACGTACACAAGAGATCCCAAGCGAGCCCTGCTTTTCCTCAAAGCTTTGTGGTTACACTACATAACCTAAAAGCACCTTCTGCTGGCACGTGAAGTGGGTGTGTGTGTTAGCAGTGGTAGCCATCATGCTGCTCCCATCAAATTTTGGAGGGAATTCCAGTAACCAGGCTCTACTTTGTCTTCCCACCTGCAGTTCTGGGAAGGAGTATGCTACCCTGTAGTATGGTTAGGCATTTCTGCAGGCTGAAGAGCTCTCTTGAGGTAGGTGGTTGGAAATGTGGCTTCTGGGGATGGGGGAAGATGCCTGAGCTGCTCCTGCTGCTCTGAGATGTCTGACATAGAGCCATGTATTAGATGCCTCCACCCATGTAAGACGTGTAGTACATCTCTACATCCCAGGGAGTGAGCTAGAAAGCAGTTTTGCACCTCCCACTGCTGCCTGCCTCCAGAAGCTGTGACAAACTGTGAGATAGATAGCAAAAGAGCAGCACAAGTGAAATGCTTGCCTTGGATGCCAAGGGCAGGCACTGGGCGGGGCAAAGCTGGGGAGGGTGGTGGATGCTGATGTGAGGTGCCACTCCTGGTGCTGCTCGGCCATGTAGCTGTGGTCATGGTCTTCACACACGTGTAAGCCTGTATACTGTTTTAATTAATTTGTCTCATACAGGTGGTGGTGTGCGGGAAGGCTTCCAGCCGTGTCTCAAAGCCTACAGCAGGGAGCCAAGAAACCCGTTTAGGAAAAAAAACAGCTCTGGGTGAGAATGGCTGGCAAGCTGTGCCTCCACAGGGCTCAGGCACCAGCCTGGCTGGGCTTCCTCTGCTGCCCCAGACCTGCATCGCCATGAGATGAGGGAAGAAAGCACTGGGGGGGACAGTTGTGCTGGGGCTGCCCGAGGGGCTGCTGTAGCCTGGGCAGTTCTGCTGGTCCAGCTCCAGCTGTGCAGCCCCAGGTGTAACTACATCTTGGTTTACCTGGTCCATCATCATCCTCCGTGGCCCTTTGCATGCCACCAGTTGCTGCCCCTCAACTCCTTTCTCTTCCCTACAACTCCACAGTACATTCCACTGCTTGTTGTCCTCTTTGCACGTGGACTGTTCACTCTAGTCTTGGGCCTTTTGTCACTGCAGTTGTGCCTGGGGAGGACCCATGACTTTTTTTTGTGGTTCATAAATGCAAAAGAGAGCTCACCTGTTGTACCAAATGTCACAGTATGGAGAAATGCTGGTGTTCATGAGTTACTTTCCAGCTTGAAAAAGCTGGAAAACTTGTAGTTTTTTATTTTGTGGTTGACTATAAATAGCTGTCACACAGCTGTCATTTATGTTGCCTTCAAGAGGCTCTTAAGAAAGGGAATTAAGGCATAAAACTGCAGCTGTGCATGATGTCTGGGCCTGAAAGCTCTTGTGTGAACTTAAACGCCTTTCATTTCCTTCTGTGCTGTGGGCTTAGTGGTGACGAGGTGTTGGGTCTGTACCTGTAAGAAAGCTGCAGAAGTGAACTGCAGGGATGTGGGGTGCCAGGAAGATTGCAATGGGTGCTTTTCCATCCTGACATCCTTGCTTATAGAAGCAAAGGGGGTTTAGGTTAATGTGTTTGCTTTGGTTCTTCATCATCATTGCAAATATTTATACCGATAGAGCTGTGAGTAGTGTAGTAGTTTTCCTGTCCTCAAATCAGCCAACTAAGAAACTGAGGGGAGACCTATTATCTCTGGAGCAATGTGGATTTCTGGGGGAAGAAATGTGGCCATGGCACTTCTTTCTGCAGCTGCAGCCGTTTTCTTACACGTGTTTGCAGCCCTGAGGCTGCAACCACTCTCCCTCATCCTTAGAATGACAGAACTATTCAGGTTGGAAAAGACCCTTGGGATCACCGAGTCCAACCATCATCCCTACTCTACAAAGTTCTCCCCTAAACCAGATCCACCAACACCACATCCAAACGACCCTTAAACATAACCAGGGATGGTGACTCAACCACCTCCCTGGGCAGCCTATTCCAGTGTCTTAACCACTCTCTCTGTGAAAAAATGTTTCCTAGTGTCTAGTCTAAATCTCCCCTTCCTCTCATAGTTCTTCCTGAGCGGGAGCGACTCTTCCTAGGTGAAAGATTCTTTTGGCTTCTTTTCTAATGTTTACAAATAATTTTATTCAGCAGAATGTAAGTGTTAGGGGAATAATGCTGGTGCTCCTTTCCCAAAGTGCTGTAAGGGAGCCCAGCATGAACAATGTACAGGCACAGGGAGGCCTCATCTGTTGCTTTGGCAGTCTTCAGGTCATGTAAGGTTCTGCACCAAAGCGTGAGCTTCGTGCAGTTGGAGGGGTTTTTGGCTCCTGCTGGAAGTGAGACTGAAACCTGATGAAGTGAGTCATCAGTGACTGCACAGATGCTGGCACGATGGCAGGAAACACAAGCATCTTTTCCCCCTCAGCAGCACATTCCCCAGCTCCTTGGCGAGGCTGGGACGCACAGGTCTGCGCTGCCCCCAGGCCCCTAAACCTCTTGTGATTCTTTCCTCCCTGCAGGTGAGCGGCCGTTCCCCTGCACGTGGCCCGACTGCCTTAAAAAGTTCTCCCGCTCGGACGAGCTGACCCGGCACTACCGGACCCACACTGGGGAGAAGCAGTTCCGATGCCCTCTCTGCGAGAAGCGCTTCATGCGGAGCGACCACCTGACCAAGCACGCCCGCCGCCACACTGAGTTTCACCCCAGCATGATCAAGCGATCCAAAAAGTCCAGCTCCAGCAGCTCCTTGTGAGTGCAGGGCTGGCGCGGGGAGGGGGATGGGGCAGGGGGAGGTGAGCCGTGGATGCAGGCTCCGAAGTGCGAGCATCCGCTGAGGCGCAGGTTGCCCTCACCATCTGAAAGCACATGTAGCTAATGCTTAAAAAACAAACAAACAAACAAACAAAAAGAAGTGCTCCATGCCCGCTTCACTGTCCTCCACCTCCCCACCCTGCGCTAGGAACAGCGGTCTGGAGCAAGTGGACTGTGGGGATAAGGAGAGAGGGGATAACCAGCAGAGGAGGCCACCGCCTCCTCTGATGTACAGCATTAGTGAATGCTGGTGTACATATGTCTAACTGGATGGTCTGGCCTGTGCCACCATGGTAGCATGACCCTGAGGTCTTTGTGATTGCTGTGTCATTAACATGTTTTGTTGAACAGTGTAACGCTGCTTGTTATTTAGAGTTTGTTGAGTAAAACCACTTTCTGAGTCACATGAGTAACTCCTGGATAAAAACTCCATAGCATAGCACACAGTAGAAGTGGGTTTACTTCTGTCGCAGAATGATCCTGCATTTAAAGAGACTGTTAGGAGAAACATTGCATATGTTAGGAATAGCATCTGGTTGATACACCAAAATAAGGTGAATTTATATACTCAAGAAGGCCCATTAAAGTAAAGGGGTCTTTTTAATTTTTGTTTGTATTACCTATACTTTTGAATATAAGCTGCACTTTTCCAGTAAAAATGTGTATAATTCAAGCAGATACTTAAAGCAAAAAAAAAAAAAATCCACCACAGCTCAGTTGTTTTCTGACCATATGTGTATTTAGCTGTTATTCACTTACCTGGAAAAATACAAGTCAGCCTAGGTGATGTGGCAGGTACATGGGAGCAGAAGCATACAGCTGTCAATTGATCCTATACTTTTAATTTGTCAATACAGTACTGTACTATAGAAATGCCACTAACAGTGCTTTATTCTGCTGTGTTTTGTTTGAATGGATGCATAACAGCAGCTACAAACTTTATAAACTGCTGCTTTTTAACAGGCTTTTTCTCTTCCTACACTTGCCTTAAAGATTTATTCTCTTCATACCCTTGCCTAACTCCTGGAGTGTCCTGTGGGAGTTGTGTGTGCTTATGGAGAGAGTAGACCTTTCCTTAAGAGCACTCTACTAATGGAAACAGCTGAAATTATGGTAAGGAGCACTTCAGAAGGACTCCTGTATCTCTTGATCGCTGTTTCTGTAGAGTACGGGGAGAAGCCATGAGCCAACTGGTAATACAACATGGAAAGTGTGTTGCAATACTCCTTGTGGCTTAAGCTTCTCTCGGTACTTCACATTGTACCTGTGTTGTGCGTGGCACGTCAAACACTGATAAAGGCAATATTACTTCTATTTTAAAGCTATTTTTTGCTCTTTAAGAGGAGCAAGAGGATCACTGAAGGAAAACTTTTTAAGTTGTGGTCATTAGCTGAGGCTTGTTGGGTTTTTTAAATGTTAAAAGCATGAACTGTAAAAGGTTATCAGTAATTTTTTTTCCCCTCCTCAGCTCATAAAGGGGGGGAGAATTCTGTTTACATGTTTGGTTTGGTTTATTTTTTCCAGAAACATTGTTCTGTTTGTTTTTTACCCCTTACTCCAGAAAAGGAAAGGGAGGTGCAGCCCTACTATAGAGACTTAGGGCTAAATTAATCTTGTGGGTACTCCCACTGAAATCCAGAGTGTTGGGACTGCAGATGAATTTTGGTTATCTTGTAAAATTCTGTACATAAAATACCTGTTAGTACACCTGCAATTACAGTATCTTGTTGTTTTACCTGATAAAAAGCTTGCTTCCTAGAAACGACCATAAAAAATGAACTCAAAGTGGAGTGTTTTCTTCTACAGTTGTATAAGGCTTTCAGCATTAGAAATGAGTTTGCATATAGTGTTTTTACCTGTGTAGTTCATGATAAATTCCGTCTATGTGAAGAGAACTGCTTTTAAGGCATTAGGGATATATTGAGCAGTCTGTTGAATAAAAAGGGATGTGTTTTCTTCAGTGAAGACATCAGGAAACCAAGCACACTTTCTACCTCCGTTTCAGCTTTTTGAAACATTTATTTTAGAAACCAAATTTTAATTTCTGGTGTCCAAATTGAGTCATAAGGACTCATGTTCTTCCTAATAAAAACAGGTAGCCTTGGTATTCCTATGGCTCTAGAAATACAGAAAGCGTTCTGCTTACCAGTACTGTTAATGCTGCCTTGCTCAGTGGGGTCAGGGCCATGTGTAGCCTTGGTGAGATTCAAAGGTGCATGCACACTCATCTTCATTCTTCTCTTGTGAAGATCATGCAACATTATTTTTTTTTGTCCTGCAGTCTGGATTGTTGCCTTTTTGCAGGATAGATGCAGCACTTGGAAAATTAAGCCCTGATCCTGTGAAGTACAAGACACCCTCACATCCTATCAACCGCACTGGGCAGCCACAGCTGATAAGCAGCTCCTAAATCAGTACATTGGTGTTTTGGTCAGTTAGCTACCAGGATTAACCAATACATGGAAGTCAATGGCCAGATTTATTGTTTCCATCTTGTATATTTTGGGGTAGAATGCACATTTAAAGAAACATTCTTGTCCCTGCAAACTCTGAAAGAATCAACAGACAGAGGGTACTGTCGTCCATGGGAATATGGGACATACAGGTGCATGTCATCATTGTGTGTGACAAGATCCTGTTTCTGAAAAAAAACTTTGTAAATTGTAACCTACTAGCTGTAACATATGCTGTATTTCAGCATTGGGCAGACGGGATTAATGTGATTCATTAACCACTAACAGAAGACATTGGGAATGATCAGGTTTGGAGATGTTGTTCTATTGTTTTGTTCATTTGGGGATTTTGGGGTTTTTCTTTTAGTAAAAGCAAACGATGCCTCTAACATATAAAACAAACTGCAGGTTATTTCTTTGCATCTTGAAGTTAAGTATTGAAGAGTGTTGCAAATGTTGGAAAAGAAAAGGAAAATCAGGTTCTCTAATACTGTATTACTTGTTGTACTATTTTGGAAATAATATTGCTGAAGTTAGGACAGCTCCTCTCCTTCGTTAAGAAAGCCCATTACTATAGAGAAATCATGGCTTTAAAGGTATAGCTGTACAACATACTTCTTTTTTGAACAGTTTTTCATTACCTGTATTACAGATCTGGTTTCAGTTTGCAGATGGACTTATCCCAGCATACACCAGACTGGACACATACTTCAAAATGCTGTTTTACAGACTAGTGATCTGTAACACTGTAAAATACCAACTTCCAACAGTTTAATCAGTTTTATTTTTGTACAGTATTCGTATCCTTTATAAGTTATTTTGCTGTCCTGTTTTGTAAATCACATGAAATTGTAAAAAAAAAAAAAAAGAAAAGAAAAAAAAAAATGTAGGCATAGATGTTTTTGTACATATGTGTATATATATTGTCCAAATAAAGAAAACAATTTAAAAAAATATCAAGTTGGTTGTCTTGAATGATAGGAATCAAGCAGTGGTTATGTAAACCAGTGTGAATGATTATAAAAAAAATACTGCTGCACAGGATGAAATCTATGACTTGAGTGGTGTATGACCCGGCTGCAAAGGTCTGCTGTTGCTAGTCATTATTTAGCTTGTGTCTTGTTTTTCTGCTTTTCCCAGGTGTGTTCACAGGTGTTCCTTCTGCCATTACTGCAGGCAGAGACAAAACATAGGGTGGGCAGAGGCATCCCCTCCCCAGCTCTCTCTTCCATTGCTCAAGTGCCTTTTGAGCTTAGACTGGTGCTCCCCCTCACACTGTGCAGCTGTTCCACAAGCTAATGATGCTTCAGCCTTCACTGCCACACTGCTGCCTTGAAATTGCCTTGGGTTTGGAGGAGGTGCTGGTGCCAGGAGAAAAAAAATTACCTGCACTGCCTCTGAAGGAGAGAAAGGCAAGGAACCCTGTGCCAAAAAGGTCACTCACATTTACGGTCACTGACACTTAGACAAACTAACTTAACCTGGTACATGGGAATGGGCGTAGGGTGTGACTGCAAGATGAGACCCTGGACACAAGGGACCATGTCACCTTCCACCAATAGAGCCAGAGACAGAGGGGTGGAAGTGTGCCATCTGTACCTGAAACAAAATTTTTAAACAGCCTCCAGATTTTGACTTGATGCCAAGTTGGAGTTTTCTCTCCTTAGGTTGGGTGGCCAAAGGACAGATACAACAAGCTCAGCATAGGGGTGTTGTTTTTTTTTAGTTTGTCATTGATTTTAGGAATAAGGGACACAGGGCTGTGGCACTGGCCTCATTCCCCTGCAATCCCATTGAAGGACTTCCATAAATTTATCATTCTTCACCTTAAATCCTTGACGACTGCTAAATATCCTATTGCTTTTCATATCAAAAACCATCAGCCTCTGTTTCGGTATGTTGCCTCTCCTGACATTCTGCTAAAAAAGGTGCATAGAAAAGTCTCAGGCTTGCCAAATGAACTTTTCTTCTCTTCTAGCTAATGGAGAGAGGCCAGAAAGCAGCAGGAGTTTCAGGAGACAGGTTTACGTTTTAGCAGAGCTCTCTGGAAAGACCACATGCAGTGGTTTGGGCTCTTCTGCTGCTAATACCACTGCTTTTGTGGCCGTGAGTAGTGTTTCCAAGCAAAAAAGACTTCTAAGAGCCTATGAAAACCCATGCAAAACTGCTCTTTAAAAAAACACAAGGCCAGGGAAAACCACAATTATTAGTCTATGCAATTCCAGTAGTAAATCACTGCTTCTGTCTTGCTGGATTGCAGAAAGATAATCCAGGCCTTACCTAGAAGCTAAACTACATTCAGCTCTTATGTCCAATGAACTACTTTTCTCAGAGGTATAATTTTTTTAACTGAAACATTTCAAGGGGGAAAGTCTTACTGTAAACTCATTCAAATGGAAATAAAGGGCATTTTCTCAATCGAGCTTGCTCCAATAGTTTTCCATGAGTGTACTGATTTCTGACATACTGGTGCTTGAGGAACTGCATATGTACTGGAGGCTGTGCCATGTAACGCTGGCATCAAACCAGTACATACTACACAGCAAAGCCTCTTGAATTCTACAAAAGTTCTTACAAGATAAACTCCCTTCATGAACAGCACAACTGGTCTCAGAAGCAGACACAAAGTGGATCCAGATTCCTCAGCCATTGGGGCCGATAGAAGACTGCAACATCAGTGGCTTTTCACCCTAACATTCATTCAAGCAGCATTGCAGTATCACAGAGTGGCACCGATACTGTTGGCAGTGTCTGCCAGCAACTCCCATTGCACTCCTGGTGATCTTCTGCATTGGATTTACTCTTTGTAATACTTCAGAAAAAACAACATCAAAACCAAATACCCGAGCAAAATCCACTAAAAACCTCTTTGTTTTACATGAAAAAGCCATTACATGACCCAAACAGAGGTAAACCAGTGTTAGTGGATTGCAGTCAAGATCAAGCAGCATAACATTCACAGACTACAGCTTTGATTACAAACTGGGTAAGGGAGAATCAGAGACTTTTCCCTGTTAAATTACACAATACTGGTTACCTTAATTCACGTACTCATTTTGAGCCTTCTATGTTGCATGTTACCTGTGCCATCTTCTGCTTTCTGTTCCTATCCAAAGCTCCTTGGTATCTTTTGCCACCATCTTCTCAGTGATATCTCTTCTCTCCTTGCTTCTAGCAAAACCATCTTTCTCTGCTACTGTGCCCAGTTTCTTAACCCCTACAAAGTGAATTGTGTCATTTATTTCCAGCTTACTTGCTACATTCTCATCTTCATGCTTCCCAAAGAGGTCAGTCTACAAATAGGTGCCTTATTCTTCTACAAATACACACGGGGCATATTTGTCAAGATATCACGTAGCTCCAGTGCAATAGTTGATACAAACAATTTGCAGTGCTAAACTCAAGCTAATTATGTGCATATTGTCATGTTTTCAGATTAACATACACTGTTGTTGTGGGTTTACTCCAGCTGGCAGCTCAGCCACAGGCAGCCACTCACTCTCCCACAGTCAGAGAATCACAAGGGTAAAAATGAGAAAACTCCTGGATTGAGATAGACAGCTTCAGAGGTAAAGCAAAAGCCATATGCACAAGGAAAGCAAAATATGCAATTCATTACTTCCTCTCCAGAAAAGCAGGGGTCCACTACCAACAGTGGTTACTTGGGAAGACCTAACTCCACATCTCCCTCCTTCCTCCTCTCCCCAGCTTCTACTGCAGAGCGCAATGTTATGGCATGGGACATCCCTTTGGGACAGCTCTTCCAGCTGTGTCCCCTCCCAACTTCTTGCCTTGGTGGGGCAGTGTCTGAAATAGGAAAGGCCTTGATGCTCCGCAAGCACTGCTCAGCAATAGCTGAAACATCCTAATGTTAGTGTTATCGTCACAAGCCCAAAACTTAGCCCCGTACAAGCTACTGTGAAGAAAATTAACCCTATACCATCCAAAACCACTGCAACTCCCAAAAACCCATGAGCTTAATGGGGTAGTAGATCAACAGAAGGAAGAATGGACAACTGGGGAATTACTTTGAGAGCAACTGGGAAGCAGAAGAGTAGAGAAAAGCTGGTGGAATTTGGTGGAAAGCACAGAGATGGGAATGACTGGCAGAGGACTGTGCCATTGGGAAAGCTGAGACACATGAGAGGATGTCGGTGGCTAGGCTGCTATAGTTCTGGTTATCACATCTTTTACCTTCTGCTTCCATTGTTTGCTACTCACCTTTATTTTTCTGTTTTCCCTGCTGGGTTTCAGCACTGCCTCCATGGTGCCTGAAAAGCTTTAAATGGCTAAAAACATCTGGTTTTTGCACACACGTCCCCTCTCCGTGTTTGAGTTCAGCCTTGCCAATGGCAAAAGTTTAACACTGAAATAAAATGAAGTATAGTAACTACTAAATCACTCACTGTATACAAAACACTGCCTTTCACCCAGGCTGTCCTAATATGCAAAGGAGAGCTGGATCAATGAGCCTTGCAGGAGAAGCATGGCTCTTGGCAAGCCCAGTCTGTGAGTACAACAGCAGAGAAACATTCTTGAGATTTTTGGATATGCAGGCTGATGCAGGGGGAGGATTTTTCTTGAAGCAGATGTGGATTTAATTCCCTTTCCCACCTCCTTCCGCTACAAATTACAATGTACTAAATCCTGGTTTTACTCTTAATTAGCAAGGTACTGGGGAAAAAACGCTTCTGTAACAAGAAGTTCTAGGAAAATTTATTTTGGACACTGTTTTAGTGACTCAGAACCGAAGAGAGTAATTATGGCTCAGAGTTAATTACAGTGACGTTAAGAGAGCCAAGCTCCCCTCCCTACTTCCTGTGATGTAGGTCTCCTGCCAGACACCTCCCATCAGATATTGTGCCAATCAAATTGGAAGAAACAACAGTGTGCCTTCCAAGAAGCAGGCCAAATAAACACAGGAGAGAGGATAAGGGGAATGATGCAACATCAAAACAACTTCCACAAAATTACAATACATTTTGATGCAGAGTTACTAAGCATTTCTGAACCAACATAGCCCTTCACAGTGCTCCTTTCTCAGCACAGGTGCTGTTGAAGGTTCTCAAGAGAAGGAATTAAGCACTGTGTGGGACCATCACTCACCCAACCCCTGGTGACAGCCACAGGACCCCTGCTCAGCTTAGCAAAGACCAGGCATTGTGAATTACAGATCTTCTCATATTTCATTCCCTCCTCCAGGTAAACCCCACTATCCAAAGCCTGAGCATGGACATCATAGGCTTTTAGCAGACAACATGCTAATGTTATGCAAGTGTTTGTAAAATTGAACGACAAATTTCACATCTTGCTTATCTGTCTGCTCTAACAATTTGCTTTCAAGAAGGCACTATGGAATGGGACAGGAATTGGGCAAGGAAAATGAAGGCCGGTTACTAAGAGATATTTAGAAAATTAGGAGACCTTTCTAAGGGAACAAGCAGGTAACTGCAGGCTCATAGAAGAAATCCAAGTCAGTTTCCACAATCCATAGGAAGCAGTGCTTGAAGATGGTCCAGAAGCTTCCGGAAAGGAAGCATCACCCACAGAGCTTAGTAACAAAAGAGGGGGCATCTTGGTATAAACCACACACAACAGCTTGCAGTAGTGTTAACTCTTAAGTAAAATGTGCTGTCAGGCCTAGAGCGGGTGCCAATCTGGGCCTCTTAAAGAACACCTACCATACTTTTCAGTAAGCATCCTGCAGCCCACACAAGCTTTGTGTCACCATCTCTCACTAACTCCAAAGCCTGGAGAATACATGTTCCCAGTCAGCTACAGCCTTAACAGGTCTCATTTGTTTTTCTTCCAATAAAAGCCTAAGGTCTATTTAAGCATGTTAAAAGCTTTGCACATTGTAGCTGTGCAAAGGTCACTCTCATTCCTGTCTTCTGCTTCATCTAAGCAATCTCTCCTAGTTAACAACAATGTACATGCACAAGTGCCATTTACAGTCGTAAGATACAAATAAGAGGAGATTTATAACTGCTTCTCAGTATTTTTCATCTTTGTATTTCTCATAGTAAGTTAGAATTCCATGCTGCTTCTCTGTCTCAATACATGAGCAGTCCAGGCAGGACTGGAGATGGTGGTGGAAGCGGATCTTTGCCACAATCTTTAGCTGGTCTAATCAACAGGGAAAAGTACCCATTTTTGCAGGAAGTTCAATTTATACTTCGGCTGTCAGGATTATGTGGAATCTTACAGTTTCTACATTTTTTAGAAATTCTGTCAAG
>NW_009951918.1:726319-741198 GCF_000747805.2 Chaetura pelagica | reverse complement strand
AACTCCTCCTCCTCCCCCTCCCCATAGTTACATTGAAATTAATTCCATGGGTTTCTATAGCAAGAATCCCTGAGGAGCTGAGTAGCAGTAGCAAAGCATGAAGAACAGCGAGAAAGCTGGAAGCATGGAAGAGCCCTATACGCTCCTTAGAACAGAAATGAGACCACCCAACAGCAAGTTCCCAGGATCAAGGGGGTGCTGCATCCTGTCCCTTTCAGGCAGAAGCCTAAATGGAAAGAGTGAATGGAGACAAGTTTATAGTCAATCAGCAACCCCAGGTGCCTCTGAATAACAGGTATGAGGCTTTGGTTGAGGAAGGCCAATGCAACAAGGATGTGAATGATGGGCAATCTACACCAGAGGTGCCTCCACACACAGATAGGTCTACTGCCCACATCAAGACACATACATCTGCAAGGAAGGAAAGGGTTATAGTTGTATGAGACTGCCTTCTGAGAGGTCTGATATGCCGGGTAGACCCACAGCTAAGATAAGTCTGCTGTCTCCCTGGAGTTAAGGATATCATCAGGAAACTTCCTAGCTTGGCTCAGTTCTCAGACTGTTACTCATCTTCCATGTAGGTGGGGAGGAAGCTGGGACTTGTAGCCCAAGAGCAATGAAAAGAGTTCAGGGTCTTGGGATGATTGGTGAGGCAATCTGGGGTATGGGCTGTTTTATTGACTCTCCTTCCAGTCGCAGGCAGTGACAATGGAAGGTACAGAGAGATCCAATCTACATGGCTCCATGGCTGGTGTCACTGCCAGTTCTGGGTTTTTTGACAGTGTGATGGCATGCACAGTACCAGGCCTGCAGGCACCAAACGGAAGACACCCTTCTCAAAGGGGGAAGAGCATTTTTGCTCAAGAGATTGCAGGCCTAACTGATGTGGCTTTAAACTAGAAGTGAAGGAGGAGAAGGATAATATCTGTGACAAGCTGTGGGATGACATGCCAGCATTAGAGGGACAAGGTGCTAGTAAGAGTCCTCAACTCGTTGCCCTAAGTCATGCTAGGGACACTGTACAGCCAAAGCCTTTCAGAGTAAAGCCAGGGACTCCTGAAGTGGTAGAAGCCAACAGAGAAGCACTTGTGAAACCTAGGAATTAAGGGGTGTTCCTCTAAGAATGGTGACACAGCTGACAATCTGTATCAAGTGCCTCTACATAAAGACATGCAGCCTGGGCAACAATGAGGAGTTGGAGGCTACCATGCAGATGGAAAGCTACAACATAATGGCCATGACTGGTGGGACAAATCTTATGACTGAAGCATGGCTATCAAACACTACAAGCTGTTCAGAAGGCACAAGCAAGGAAGGAGAGAGAGAGGTGTTGCCCTCTAACTTAAGAAATGGCTCAAATGTGAGGAGATGTCCTTAAAGAAGAGCCAAAAGCAAGTTAAAAGCTTATGGGTAAGAATTAAGAGATGGAGGCAACAAGGGGAACCTTGTGGCTGGTGTTTATTGCAGGCCATCTCATCAAGGGGAGCCTATTGATGAATCTTCATTAATGACACAGTGGGATCCAGGGCACCATCAGTGAGTTTGCAGATGACACTAAGCTGAGTGGTGCTGTTGACATATCAGTGATGGGATGTTATCCAGAGGGACCTGGACAAGCTAGAGAAATGGGCCCAGGTGAAGCAGATGAGGCTCAACAAGGCCAAGGTCCAGCACCTGGGTAGTGGCAATTCTTGTTATCAATACAAGCTAGGGGATGATGTGATAGAGAGCAGCCCTATGGTAAGGAACTTCTGGATACTGGTGGGTGAAAAGATGGACAGGAGGAAACAATGTGCACTCACTGCCCAGAGTGCCAGTAGCATCCTGGGCTGCATCAAAAGAAGCATGGCCAGCAGGTCAAGGGAGGTGACTCTCCCCCTCTACTCCCCGTTTGTGAGATCCCTCCTGAAGTACTGTGTCCAGCTCTGGAGCCCCCAGCAAAAGATGGATGTGGACTTGTTGGAACAAATCCAGAGAAGGTCCACAAAAATAGTCACAGGGCTGGAGCACCTCTGCTAGGACGACAGGCTGAGAGAGCTGGGATCTTTCAGCCTGGAGAAGAGAAGGCTCCAGGGAGACGTTAAAGGAGCCTTCCATTATCTGAAGGGGGCCTACAGAAAAGCTGGGGAGGGACTGTTTACAAGGGTGTGTAGTGACAGGATGAGGGGCAATGGTCTTAAACTAGAGCAGGATAGACTTAGATTAGGTATTAGGAAGAAGTTATTTATGATGAGGATGGTGAAGCACTGGAACAGCTTGCCCAGAGTGGTGGTGGAGTCCCTATCCCTGGAGACACTCAAAGTCAGGCTTTATGGGGCTCTGAGCAACTTGATCTTGTTAAAAGGTCCCTTCTTACTACAGCGGGGCTTAATTAAATTACCTTCAAAGGCCCCTTCCAGCCCAATGCATTCTACGATCAGCCTGAAAAGGAACTGAACTCTAGGAAAAAATCCTATGAAACTTTAAGATGATAGCATTAAGAATAGTCACTGCTGTCTAGCCACAGAAAAGTTAAGTCCTAACACATGTCCATGCAAGCAGTTTAATTTATTTAGACACTGAAAACAAACAGCACTTTTCATATTGTGATCTTCAGAGACTAAACAGAATGAATGTTTTTTCCATTCAATTAAAAAAAAACAACAACAGCCTTAGAAGTTCAGGGTTATAGGAAGCCAAGTATTTTGAAGATCAACAAACACTCTTAAAACCCAGATCTCAAAATACAGTGGACAGACTGGCCCTATAGTCTCAATTAAGTCAAGGATACTCTGTTGGTCTGCTCAGCTCCTTAGACTACAGCCTGAGTTTCCACACTCTTCTAGTTCTTCTGTTAAGTATTTGTGTATGGATACTAATCCTCATGGAACTTATTCCAGGAACTCATTTCACAGGCAGAGAGAGCTCCATTGATCAGCAGGGGCATATGATACAAGAATGTGAAGTTTTTTGTTCCCTCAAAAGCTTGCCTATTGAAAACAAGAATTACAGTACTTAACTTCTAATACCTGAAACTTTTCAGATCCTAGCTTGTATTTTTGCAGTGGGTTACTTTATTTCTAACATTCTAATGTAAAGCACCTGACATCAGTTCCATTGGCAGAGTTCACTGACAGGATGCTGTTAAGAAAAACTTCTACTCAAAATAAAGTGAACAACAATAAAATTCTATTGAAGGTTACTTCCCCCATGAAAACAAGCATACTGCTTATCTTCAGATGGTATCCTGGGACTCATAATTTTTATGTACATTTTACATACCAATCATAGTTTCCTTTTCTTTACAAACCATACTCTTCACAATTCAGTATTAAGATTCTTTTTCTAGTTAACAACCGGAACTTTATTTTAGGAATTCAGCATTCTGTTGATAACACCTACCTTCAAAGGCTTAACAGCTACGGCCAAAAACCCTCTATTGGATTTTATGGCTATCTGTTGAAAAGCCATTGTGTATACAATCACTCCATTGCACCTAAAGTCTTGTAAGTCTGGTTTAACCCACATGTGAAATCAACCAGTCTGTTTTCTTCATCCATCACCAAAATCATACCAAGTTTTACTTAAAAAAAGGACGATGTGAAGTTATATATTGCTTAGTTTAACTTCTGCAAGCTAACTGTCTCGTTTCAAAAACACCTGGCTCGGTGTCAGTCTCATTTCTGAGAGAGGCTTGCTAGAAAAATAAAGACCTTATCCTTCCAGGAGTACAAAATGCAACATTAGCTCAAAAATAATAAATAACAATAATAAAGTATATTAGCCTAACAAAAGTATATTCTTTAGATTAACTTCAGGTATATTTTGACAAAGTGAAAACCAATGCAGTTACCTACAAACCATTCTCTTCTTACATACGCTGTCATCTTCATTCCTTCAAAAGTTTCCATTTTAACAGGAAAAGTTTAAAGAACATCCTTAACTGTGTTAGAGAAACACTATTAACCAAAAGCAAATTCCAGTCTTTGGAGGAAAAACCGAAATGACCAGACATAGAATTATTCCAATATAATCTAGAAAAAATAATGTACTTCTGGTGTTACACTGCTGATAAAATAGCAAAATACAAGAAACATCTTTTTTATTCAAAACTACTGAGAAAAACTAAGTTATTTTGAGAAAGAGGGCATTATAAAAGATTTGAAAAAAACACATGCAATCTTACATGTTTCCATAAGTTTTAAGAATCAAAGTTCTTAATAATACATTCTTTACATTTTATATATCTAATATGTATAGATATATGTATCTGTATCACTGTTCATCCATTCTTCCAAGTCGCCGCCGCCGCCTGCAGAAAGCCTTCAAGTCCCATTTGTTTGCCTCCAACATATAAGGTCCATTGTAGACAAACAACACTGTCATCTTGTCATTGTAAGTGAGATTCTGCAGGAGCTGGTGAGAAAGAAAAAGTGGTCAAAATAGCTGGAAGATATGCTTCCCATTAGCTAAAAAAGGTGAAGGAGCACTGCGTAAAGCCTTTAAGCTCAAAAGGTCAATATAGTAGGATGTTAGCCTTTCTGACAGATGTCTATTTGGTTCTAGAAAACCCCAGAGACCCCTCTCATTCTTCAGGGAATTTCCATGCTTTACTATTCTTACTGGAAGAGTACCTAGTTTATAGATAATAACTAGAGGAAGTTACTTATAGTTAAATAAAGATGTCATTTATAGTAAATAGAAGTATATTCTAGAAGAATCTTCATATCTAATCCATGCCTTCTTTCTTTCTGCAAATGACGTAATTATTTTTTCTGCCATATCCACAACGGGCTGAGAATATTGATTGTTTTTTCTTTTTTTGCCAGGGCAGGAGGTAGAGTTACTTGGGCACATTTATTATGTTCCTCCTCAGTCTCAGACTCCTCCAAGCTAAACAATTTTCATTAGTGGAAACTCAAAACGTTCAAAACTTCTGGAAAGTTGCACTGCTGTCTTCTGGAGTTAACTCCAGCCTCTGTACTACTTTTCTGAAGTGTAACAGCCAAAGCTTGGACACTTACTGTAGTCCAAACCCAGTCAGGCACAAGCCCAGCAGACTGTCAGGGGTCATGCAGGTACCTTTACTCAGGATGACTTTTTAGCAATTTACTCTCAACAGATTCTCAACCTGCCATCCACAGTACCCTTCTCTCTTCCCAGCCATCTAGGCATTTATGCCTTAGACTTGATGCAATTCCTGATTTTTCCCACTTAAATACCAAGTCCCATGCTTGTGCCTGCTGAATGCATCCTGTTTTCAAATAAAGTCACCTAATGTAAGATTGTTATGTATTCTAATTTTGCTCTACAGCAAAGAAGCATTCAATCCCAACATGGTAATTTGCATGTTTAATAAATGTAATTTGTTTCAGCACAGATTGATACTAAAAATACTGATTTTCAAACCCAGGACTCACTTCTAATGATCACATTCAGTTCATAATCTCATTCTGATAGTGAATCACAGCTATCCAGAATACAATTTCCCTAATCAACTCTACTGCAAATTAACCTATACCCCTTCCCCTCTGTAGCTTGCTTAAATACAGCTGCTTAAAAATAAAGCTGGGTAAAATGTCAACATACTGAAAAAAATATGGTATGAGTTTTTCCTCTATCCACTAGATACATATACCCAGAATTTAGCTAAGAAGGACAATTTGGTGTAGTTTCTAGTCAGTGATTACATACTTGCTTTCTAGTAAGTGATGACATATAGGCAAAGGCTCAGGAACTAAAGGTAAGCCTCTGGAAGAGCAGATTCTGGCTCTCTCCTGAGCCTACTCTGTGCAGCCTTTTAGCTCCCCTTGGGTGCAGCCCACTGCTATCTCAGTAATGTTCTTCGTGGTAGGCCATTACAATTTGACCACTTTAACTGGAGATCACAGAATCATAGAATCGCCTACTTGCAGTTCAGAGATACGTGTGTGTGCGTAGAGAGAAAGACAGAAATCCCTTCAGCTACTTCACAATGCCACCTCATTCTACTGAATAGTGGTGCAATACTTTCCTTCAACTTCCTCTTGCTATAATGCTGAATGAACTTTTTTTTTAAGCTTCTGAAATTTCTTACCTTCTGCCTTATTTTTGTTCTGACCTCTCTGTTTAGTTCTGCACACCCAATTTCCCCCCTTCTCTATTATTAATTTACCAATGAGCACCATTTTTAAAACAGAGTCTGAACCCTAGACAGTCATACTCAACAGTTCCTTATATGTGGGAAGTTTTGTATTTAGTGGAGGTATCTCTAGCCTTTCAATATCCAAACCACTCTTATTTCTCAAAGTAGGAGAAACCACAGAAAAGCAGATCCAATAAGGTGAAAAATGGGGATAGATAACAGCCAGAACAAGAAAGAAGTAATGTGGACAGGAAATTACCGAACGGTGAGGAGGTCAGTATCATGCAGGATCAGAATTATAAAACAAGCATCACCTTCCTACAACATTCAGTCAAGTAAATGCTATGGGTGGCTTTTCTCAAGTCCTTCAACTGCTAGTTAAAAGAGAACAGCAGCACACACTAGCCAGGTTTTCTACAGTGAAGTATGGGATGCAGAAGGACTGTTATGTTAATAAAAAGCATACAGCCCATTACTGAATGCTTGCTTCCTTGGCATGTAAGTAACCTTCACTGGATCAATCTGTCTTGGATCAAACTGAACATAACATTAGCCTCTGTTAAAAGTGCAGGTCAATAGCCACCCTACTTACTAGTCACTTCAAGCCATCACCACACTATCCAGTAAGTAAATTATCTTTTTTTTTTTTTCATTTTAATAGAAAAGTACAATTAAGCACCGATCATTCTTAACTGAAAAGCCCCATTCTCCGTGGCGCACAGCACTGACCCTTTCAGTGCTTGTAAATCTCAGATTAGTACTTGAATAGTTTTACTCCATTAATGTGGGACTCCTCTAGTTTTTCCGATGTCAGCAGCAGTAGCTTGTTCCTGTATCATCACCCGGCCTGTCTGCAAGTTGGTCTCTTGAGACAATCCAATTCTGTGAGAGCTAGAGGCATTAAGTTTGACAGTTTTGTTACACAGCACCCCTATCCATTGGTGGTTAACTTGTTATCTTTCCACTGAGGCCAGATGACCAGTGGTGTAATTTGTCTGAATTCCTGCCAGGACTGTCCATAAAATAGACAAACTGTCCCACAGTTATCCTTATAATATTCAGTTTTTAGGTCAGAGATAAACACTGTATAACTTCCAGGGATATTATCACACAAAATTCAACTCTCCTACACATTAAACTTTCAATTTCTTTTTCCACCACACACCTTTGGTGTAACAAAGAAGTACTGGGATGTGTTTTCTTTACAAGCAGTTTCCACAACCATTTCAAAAACTCTTCTCTCATTCACTGGATCCATTCCCTAAAAGAAAAAAAAAAAAAAGTCTGTTCTCTCCACTATGTCATAAAGTGTCTGTACAGTAGGAGGTTACATATTGCACTATTGATCCTCACCTGGTTTATTTCATCTACAACCCTGAAAGGACATCTGTTGAGTTCCTGTAGAGCCATCAGGTACAACATAGTGGAAACACTTTTCTCACCTCCACTCTGATGATATGGAGTCAATTCATGAAGTTCAGTGCTACTGTGGAATTTTACTCTAATGCGAATCCCGTACTTGTCATACTCCTCCTATAAAAGGCAGTAGCTGTTAAACTTAAGTTTCCCTGTACAACAGCTTATGTGATAATGATATGCAAATTTAAGGAAATTTATGTCAAATGTTCTTCAGAGGTCTACTCAGGTTCAAGTTAATATCAATATATTAATTGTTTCATATATTTTCCTTACTTATGATCTAGTCTTAAGACAGAGAATTCTCAATACCACTCCCTCCATGTAGCAACAATCTGAATCCCTGATAAGAAAGACTTCATACACATAAAGAACATCCAGAGGAAAAAAAATTATTGGCTAGAAAAAGGAGAAAGCAACACACCTATAAATTTTGTCAAAAAAAACACATTAGGGTACATAATGCTATCAGCCTGAACTGCAGAGTGATGGAGGTGTGTGTGTAAGTAAAGATTCCACCTGAACCTCTTTAAGTGCAAGCAGTCTAATGAAATCCTTCACTTCTCCTCCACTAGCAGACTGAGATACAAAGCCGCTACAAAATCTACCATGAGAGCAATCTCAGTGCACATGCAAGCAAATACATTCACGATTCAAGGAAAAAAAGAAATATTTGGTACTTGCTAATATAATAATAATAATAATCTGAAGTTCAGATAAGCTTAGTGCAGGAATGGGAATGCAATCCCCAGTGCAGAGAGCCCACACTGACTGCTTACCATTTGGTCCATATAAAACACAATCTTTATATGCACCTATCAAGTCAATGAGAGCTCCTGCGAAGATTCAGAAGTTTCAGGATTATGAGTTCCAAGAGGTCTACCGTAGTCCCTGAGGAAGTTTGAATCCTGCACTTGGAAGTCACACTTGACTCACATTTTTCTGATAACACAGTTGTAATGCTCAGAGTAGAATAAGTGAGTGGAGGTGATTTCTGATAATTACTCAGAATACTTCTAGATTTAGAAAGGACACTTGCACCAAAGAGACAATGAGAAGCCTATCCCTTAGCAGCTGGCATATACCACTTTGGTTCAGGTTGTCACATACCACAGTCATTCAATGACGTATGAACCTGGGTGACCTGGCAGAACATAAAATGGGCAGAACCCATTTTAGGGCTGGCTTTATAGTGCACAACAAGGTCTACAAGACAAGATGAAGTAAATAAGCCATACCATCCTTCAAGTCTTAAAAGTGCCTTAAGGCACTTCAAGTCAATAGGAAAAATTTTCAGCTTTTTTGCTACCTTCAGGTCTTGCTTTGGGATGAGTAATGTACATACCTGATAGCATCTAACATAAAAGAGATCTATCAAATCATCTCAGATCTGCTAACCTGCCTAATCAGAAGAAAAAGCCATCTTTTGCTGTCGCTGGTGTTTTACTACACTGGCAGGCAGACACATATCCTCAGGTCTAGAAAGTGTAAAGTCTTGGCCTCCTCTCCCTGGTGACCAGCAACAGAACAAGAGGAAATGGGGTCAAGCTGTGCCAGGGGAGGTTCAGGCTGGGTATTAGGAAAAATTTCTTCACAGAGGAGTGGTGAGGCATTGGAACAGGCTGCCCAGGGAGATGGTGGAGGCTCTGTCCCTGGAGATGTTAGAAAAAGGGGTAGACATGGTGTTTCTTAGGATGGTTTCATGGTTAGGGGTTGTAGGGTGGATGGTTGGACTGGATGATCATGAAGGTCTTTTCCAACCTTGACGATTCTATGATTTACTTTCATGTACTTGCAACAGAACTACTAGCAAACTGATTTTGGTTACCTTTTCATTCTCCCCTACTATGGAAGAAATTTCGTCTTTGGCATTTAATGCAGCTTATCAGAAGAGTAATAAGCTTCCTGGATTTGCAGATTGCATTTTGATAACCATGCCCAATAATCAGAAGCCTGAGAAGGAGAAGCATGGGGCATGCTTTCAAAACAAATGCTGCTGACCTTTTGAGAACTGCTATTTTGTTAAGGGGAACTAATAAGACATGCAGTGAAGATAACAGCACCATAGCTTAATCAACTTTCTCCATTTTATGATTGTCAGGATCAATCTCAAGCACTCCACAGTTTGGCTTGCTAATGACCAGAACACTTAGTATAGTGTTGGCATTTTATCTTTAAGTTCACAATTTAGCTCATGTTTCTTCTCTAACAGATACTTGCAAAGCTTTTGCTATATTCTTTGGAAAGGGACAGGGCTGTGGGACATCAAGAACACAACAACTCCATGTAAGAAGAAACAAAACCCAAGACCTAAGACCTCTAGGCCCACTGTACTTTCAGATGCATGGCACAGACTGAAACTACGTCCAGAGTGACAAAGATTTGTCCTCTGGCACAGTTACAATGGTATCAGTAAGTCAGGCTTTCATTGTCAGACTCTGGGAACGCCAGTTCATACAACTGACAGATATTCCATGACCTGTCATGAGTAATGTTCAAAACTACCTGTAGGAAGGTGAGGGTTATTGCTGCTAGCACTGCTAGCACTCTGAATTCTGGTTACCAAGTGCTCCCAAGGAAAGTCAGAGAAGTAGCTACTACCATGAAGGACATCATTAGATTTCCAAGTTAGCCAGGGCAGGCTAATAGAAGCTTGAACTTCAGTGCCACAGGAATATTTCTAACAAAGATAATTCTGCCTCAAGCATCTCTCCTTTGATATTTACAAGCCAGGGCAAAGAGTCTCCCACAGAGAAGGGTAAGGAATCCAAGCTCTAGAACAGATTACCCACCCCTCTGTATTACAAGGTGTTGATTCCTTAATGAAAAAGTTTTAGTCATTGGCTCAGTAACGCCAGCTAACTTCTTAAACTATTTGTGACATCATTGCAAGAGAAAAGAAAGACCTTCCAAAGATGATATTCAGAAAGACAGTCCAGACTCTGCTTTTAAACTGTTCTACTGTTTTGATGTGTACTCTCTCCCAGCTTATTCTTACGTAATTTTAGTATTTGTGTAGTATAGGACTGATTGTGTAGCTAATTATAAAAACAACTGAAAAGTCCACAGCTTAATGTCCTGCTCTTTCATAATACTAGTTACTATGTAAACATTTTAATGAAGTTCCTATAAAGTGCCTTGTCAATCACTGTTCTGCCCCCAATAATTACCACTTCTACAACAAAAAAATTTTAAGTGTCAAATTTCAGTGTTGTGGAGTCTACACATTATATGTGAGTCTTAAAATCATCATTACAAAGATCAATTTAAAACAAAATACCCGATTTTTCTTCACTGCACTGATTATTTCTCCCCACAGCTCTCCTGATGCTTTAAACTCTTCAAAGGTAAACCCTGTCTATAAATTTACAGAGGGCATAACAGGCTGAAACAAATGATTGCTACTTCCAAAACAGATTAAATAATAGGAGACTTGAATGGAAACTAAATGCAGAACCACATCAATACAACACTTAATAATAGCAGATTTAGCCATTAAATGGTAACAGAATAGCATGCATTAGCTAGAAATGTAAAATTAAATCACTAACTTAACAAATCTGAGTTACAACTAAAGTAAACGCAATGCTTCTAACCAGGCTCTGTAAGTTGAAAGAAGTTTCCTAAAGCTGAAGGCCTACGCACCTGGACAAAGGCTCATTTTCTTTCAACCAGACTGCTAAGCCAGTTCTAGCACAGAAGTTAGTTAAATCAGGAAAATGTATTTTCTATTTTTTTTTAAAGAAAATATTTCCTATAATCCAAATGACAACTTACATTTTTTCTCCAGCAATACAAAAGCAAAACATTACGCATGAAAATATGAATATTCTTCCATACAAAAAATTAATCATACCTCATTTTCCACATGAAGATCAACTTCACCAACACACTGCATAGAACTAAAGAAGTTACTGAACTTCTCGTTAATTTGTTCAATCAGCTTTTTCAAGGGGTTTAACCACTTTTCTTTAACCTAGAAGTAGACATATCCATGTAAAACTATTTTTAATAACTGAACTTCCTTTAGAGATAGCATTTAAATTAAAAAGTATCGTAATTACAGAAGCTAACACCTCAGTTTGCACTCAAGACAACTTGGAATGTTACCTTTTATTTCTGTACATACAATTAATTCTAATAAAGACATGCTGATAGGGAAGTGATAATTTCAGCTATTACCTGTGCAATGTTTTGTTTATATTTATCCAATTCATTTTTCTTTTCCGCTAGATGTTCTGTCAGCACCTCTATTTCTTGTGTTTGCTTATTGTATTCTTCAACAACCTGCCAGAATAAAAAAACCCAACACAACAAGCATCAACAAAATGTTTAACATTTCTAATCTGGGCTGTAAAAATACCACACTGCACTGATTCTGCTCAAACACAATTACATGCATTATGGCACTGTACACTCAACAAGGTATGTTTCTAGCTTTAAAGCAAGGAAACTGTAAAAGCTTTGCTTATTTCAGGTTACTGCAAGGTTTTTTTTTCAAATTTTTTTTTAAAAGGTACCGAACACACTGTTCTTTTTGAAGAATCTACTTAAAATTCTAATAGATGCACAATCTGGCATTTACAGTACATTG
Source organism: Chaetura pelagica (assembly GCF_000747805.2). Lineage (NCBI taxonomy): Eukaryota > Metazoa > Chordata > Aves > Apodiformes > Apodidae > Chaetura > Chaetura pelagica. The sequence continues at coordinate 729,085 of NW_009951918.1, read as the reverse complement.
TTCCTGCTGTATAGTTTATTATACCAAAAGATCGAGCGCAGAGTGGGAAGCGAGTACAATGCAGATGGAGGGGGAGGGTAGAGGGAAACCAGGGAACATACTGAAGCATTCAGGCCTGTGAAACAGGAGGCCCTGGTCTTCTCTTCATTCAGAAAAGCATCAATTTCCTCCAGTGTGTTTGGAAGAGCCTGAAAAGCCTACAAGAGAAAGGATGTATGTGTTACACAGCAATGCTAATGAAGGACTCCAGTTTACCAAAAAAACCAAAACATAAATAATAAAATATTGTACTACTTTTATTTAGGATGTCACATATTCAACATTTAACATGGTAAGATCCCTCACAGAGAAAGAAGGCCAGAAGTGCTACAATGTAACAAAGACACAATGAATTGTTCCTTAATTGCATACACTGTGCAGGTACAGATGCTAACCAGCTTGGTATAATCCAGGGGCTATGTTAGTTAAGACATGCAGATACTTCTATGGGTTAGGAACACCACCAGGTAAGTAGGCAGGTCCAGACTTCAGTTCTTCACATGTTGCCTCAATAGAGTAAGAAGCTAGAAAAATATGCCATTACTCATATTTCTGATTATTTCTATGAACATAAACCTTTGGATTTTAATTGAAATTTCAGATCACATTTTCTTTCCCCTGTGCACAGAACAAAGTGATTTTGAGAGGGCATCCCTTGCACTATTTAAAAGTGCTTTACAATGAGTCAACACTAAGGGAAGCACACATAGCTTTTTACTGGTAGCATTCTAATATAAAATATATAACATTGTCTGCTGGAGAAGCTAGAATAATCCAAAATTTAAGATATACGTGAAGATTAATTTTCTTTCATACATACAGTTTGAAATTCTTTTGGAAGATGTTCATCTGGACCCAGTCTGCAGACCTGTCGAGCTTTTTTCAGCAGCTCCTTGCAGTTCTCTGTAAGAATTCGCTTCCTATCATCCAGTTCACGAAACTGTTGCTGTTAGAAAAGATATTAAAGATACTAAAATACACTTTTTAAAATATCACAAATTTCCAGAGGTGACACTAGCACAGTGGCAACAAACAACATCCAAATCAGAAAATGTAAATGAAATCAGACTACTTGAAGACTGAGAATCTCTGTTTCAACACATAGAAGCCATTCTGCCTCTCTGCCTGAAGTCAACAGATGCTAAGCTAAACTGGTCAAAAGCAGATTCATGTAATAAAGTTAAATTTATTTCCTCTCAACTGGATGAGTGTATGTAGATTCAGTGTGTCTCAAAACAAACTATTTTATTGGAAACCCCTATTACCGTGAGCCTTACCACAGAATCAGGGAATGTGCGGGGTTGGAAGGGGCTTTTAAAGATCATCTAGTCCAGTCCCCTTGCAGTGAGCAGGGACCTTCATGAGATGAGGCTGCTCAGAACCTTGTCAAGTCTGACCATGAATGTCTCCAGGGATGGGGACTCCCACCACCACTCTAGGCAAGATGTTCCAGTGCTTCACCACCTCATCATAAATAACTTCTTCCTGATACCTAATCTAAACCTACCCTGCTCTAGTTTAAGACCATTGCTCCTTATCCTGTCACTACACACCCTTGTAAACAGTCCCTCCCCAGCTTTTCTGTAGGCCCTCTTCAGATAATGGAAGGCTCCTTTAACGTCTCCCTGGAGCCTTCTCTTCTCCAGGCTGAAAGATCCCAGCTCTCTCAGCCTGTCGTCCTAGCAGAGGTGCTCCAAGCCCTGTGACTATTTTTGTGGACCTTCTCTGGATTTGTTCCAACAAGTCCACGTCCATCTTGTGTTGGGGGCTCCAGAGCTGGACACAGTACTTCAGGAGGGATCTCACAAAAGGGGAATAGAGTGGGAGAATCACCTCCCTTGACCTGCTGACCATGCTTCTTTTGATGCAGCCCAGGATGCTACTGGCCCTCTGGGCACAAAAATCTAACTCAAAATCACATGCACAGTGTTTTGCTTCAGAACTTTCTCCTGATACTTCACGAAGTTAGTTAGTTGTGTCCCTATATTTGGGAGAGCCTTATCTTGACAATCCTTATTGTTGTATTTGTATTGTTTAGTAAAATATGGGAGCTCTTGGTGGCAAAAAAATTTCAAAGTGTTCATTTCATTAATCATTATTTACTAAATACAACAGAAAAAGTGTAACAGATATGACCACGCACGATCATCAATGGAGTTCCTTCACACATTCAAGAATTAGGGCTGATGCTCTCTACAGCATCTATTAGCCCAAATGTCCTGTTTTTCCTCCCCTCAACCATGCCAAAGTAATTTCTGAATCATCTGAAGTGGGGAATCTCAGCTCTCAAAAAAAAAAAAAGCCACTAAAGCACCCACTTGAAACCCTGCAGAGCTGCATGAAACAAGATTTAAAGCTGATCTGTGGACTCTGAAAAAATGAAATAGACTCAACATTTAACATGCCTGACCCAAGCCTAAGGCAACTAAAATCCTTCAGGGTGTGAAAAAGAATATGTGTTCAGCCAGAGGAAAATCTCAGCATTCAACAGGAAGGCTGAGAAGCAGCAGACATTTTATGTGGCTATGAAGCACATGCTAGAATAAATGCACTGACAGTTCCAACAACAAGGTAACCCTCAATTTTCATTCAGCTCTGCCAGTTGACTGTCATGGCCACATGCAAAATAGAAGTTAGATAAATATAAATAAATAAAAATACATAATTTTTTATTCCTTCTCCCTTATTTATATTCCAAAGTGCATGGGAATGTTAAGGTTCCTGCTG
>NW_009951918.1:696553-726286 GCF_000747805.2 Chaetura pelagica | reverse complement strand
ATATAGAATGAATTACCATTTTGAACAGAGATGCTATAGTGAAAAAGCATAGCTGAGACAGAGCTTTACATTTGTTCCAGCCAACAGCATCAGAACTAACTTGGAAAGAGCTTTATCCAGGTGTTTCAGGAAAGTTCTGTACTACTGTAGGGCTGCAATTACAGCTTTCTGAAAGGCATCTACCAAGCAGCAGAAATCAATTAAATTCTGGATGCACAAGCAATTTGTATTCTGTGGTGTTCATGAGTACTGCAACTAGGTTTGTGTAAAATAAGAAGCTGGTTCAAGAAAATATAGTTACCAGTAACCGATGTTTCTCATGAATTTGTGTCTGAATTCTAAGTTTGGAAATTTATACATAGAAAAACAGAATCTGCGTTTTCTTAAAACTTGGCTTAAAACTTGGCAAATTCTGCTACATACATACCGAGTATCAATATCAATTAAACAAATTTACACCAAACAAACCTGAAAATTAACAAGCTATCAAAGGAAGACCATTAGAAAGACTTTCAAACAACCATCATAAACATGCAACAAACTGTGCCAACTATCTAATGAGCAGATGGAGCTAACAATCCTTCCTAATGTTCAGTATGGGTCACGAACACAAATCTGCTTCTTAGGCTCATTAAATAAATAGAAGTACTTGTTAAAATAACACTAAGGTTCCCACTAGAACTGCAATGACAAAATATAAATTCCAGAAATCTGCTGTTGCTAACTTGTTTGAAAATATGTACCTTTTTGGCCCTTCCACCTAAGTGGTTAAAAAAAACACTATAAAGCACTAAACTTGCTGCTCTCTCCACAGAACCCCAGTGCCAAGATCTCTGAAAAGGAACATACGCAGTCTTCAATGTATTGAATGGGTTTGTGTTTGCTTCAAAACTTTATTAGATATTTACTCAGGTATCAGAAAAGGCTCAAGATGGTTTGGGAGATAAACACCATGGCTAAGTGCTAAGCATTAACAAAACTTTGTAGCTTCTTTGGCTGATCTACCATTCCAGTTTCAATGAATGCATCATGACCAGCACGTGACCTACAAAAATATCTGATTATTAAATAGATAATGGTCCCATAATTGTAACACTTAGGCTCCAAATTAGTTCACTATACAGCTTCTGTACAACAGCCTTATTTCTATTTCTGTTTGGCTTCCTCCTTCTTGCAGATTTATTTATTTAATAAAAACATGCAGCAACTGCATTGCTTGCTGCAATGGCATCCTCACAGCTCTGGAGCAAGACTACCTTAACATAGTACTGATGTAGAAAAAAACCAACACACTTACCACTGCCAAAGCCACTAAGAAGTCAGAGGGAAAAGCCAATTAAAACATACTATTTCAAATTACACTTAATTTGAGATGCAAGTAAGGAACCCTGAGTTTTCCCCTCTCGTAAGGCAGAAACCAGATGTACAACATATGTAATTCACTAAGCAATACAGGAAAATAACTTCTAAAAAAAGGGGCTAAAGACTTAATTCAAAGACTCAACATGCAGTGTATGGGTAAGCACAGCTTTGGACTTCACATATGTGAAAATTTAAGAGGCACGCACTTGAGTACTCAGAAGAGTTTTCCTCCACAGCAGGTAAACTTTTCAAAATTCCCATCAATGGGATTACTGATTCTAGCTTTTTTTCTGTTGTTTTAATTTTCCTGGAACTAACCACACAAAATATAAGCTCTGATATGATTTCTTCTACTTATGTGGTTGAATATAACCCAGTAACGACAACTAACGGGATCTCAGCTGACTCAAGACTCGTCATCTTCATGGTGGCAAGGAGGCAATTTTCATTTACCAAGAATTACCAGAATTTTTACCTAACAAGTCCTGTCTATTGATCTGACCAGACACCCACCTATGCATCAGCCCAAGCTATTTTCTAAACTATGAAGAAGATGGGGACAGAGAGAACAAAAAACATTAACTACATATGCCAATGACAATACAATTATTCGGATAAGGTTCACGGCTTTGTAATACATTCCTAATTCTTACTGAGCTCCAGCAAGGGAGCAATTTGCATTGGATTTTTATAAAACCTCAACAACAAGTGAATCATGTGAGAGAACTGATTCAACAGTGATTTTCTAAGTAACATGCTGGACTTCGTGTTGACTTAAGTTACTTTTTGCTCCTCTTAGGAATTTCTCCTCTTCCTATTTTTCCTGTAAGTGATGACACCTACAACCTCAAGTTGTTTTCTAAATACATGACAAAGTTGTCATTTTTGCAAGTGCAAATCCATCCAAAGTAACAATCACTTACTTTTTTTAAACTGCTTACCAATTTACCAGCATTTTTTGTGTGTGTGAAGGCTACAGTTAACCTAGTCCTTACAAGGTAAGAAAAAAAATTACCATTCTGTACTCCAGCAGTTTTTTCCCCAGAACACTAAGAATGTACTACTACACAAATACAAAATACTGACCTCTATGCACCAATTCCTGCGAGTTCATACCACCCTCTGCTATTAGAAAAGAGCTCTTGTTCGTGGAACTAATTCCTTGGAGACTGTCTGTTTACCTGAGCACAGCATAGCTTCACAATATGATCAATAGAAGGACCATTTATCCTCCTTTCTGTCCCTCAAAGTAAGGCATTCAATTACAGTATGAGAAAACAAGCTATGAAAAAAAGGTATAACAGCTTTGCTTGACTCTGATCCAGTACTTTCTGGTTCATCTTCAACTTGCATCTTCCATGTGGGTTGGAGCTACTTATCTATAACACACTCGGAGGAAAAATAATAATTTCAAGTAACAATTAGTCTTTTTATGCATATTATGCTTTATTATAATGAGAAGACCCAGGAATTATTACTTTCTCAGCTTAGCTGTATAAATTCAGGAAGGTGAACCTCCTATTCAGCTTTAAATGAAGACGCTGAAGGTGAACTACAGAAATCAAGGCTAAATATTTAGCAGTACTAATACCCATTTCTCAACAAAGACACAGCAGCATCCTTTTCTACACCACAAAGGCTTTCTCAGAAGATATTTTCATAGTAGATAACCCAGTATTCATAGATATGGTTACCTCTGCAGCTCTTAGCTGTACACTTGCTTCATTATACTCTGACTCTAGTTTGTTCTTCTCAGCAGCCACTACAGTGCTCTGAAGAGCCAAATCTGCTTTGAGGATGTTCAGTGAAACGCAGCTCTGCACAAGAAAACAGAAAATGCAGAAAATGGCTTTTTTTTTTCTTTTCCTTCACAACAGTCTCAAATTTGACATAATTACTATTAGGCTTTAGAAACTATCCAGTTTTCAGTCATAGCATAGAATCTCACACTGTGCTCAGTTCTTCCACACTGCTGTCTAGCCAATTGAGTTAAAAAAGACATATTGATAACCCAAGCTCTTCAAGATGGATAGTCCCCATGTACTTTCATCTGTAATCAGCCACATCGCACTTTCAAAAACATAATTTAACACTAAAAAAAAAGCACATTCTGTTTCCCTATACTCACATATCATACACTCACATGTAAAACATGAGAAGAGACAAAGCCATCTCAATTCTCTGAGAACGAATGAAGTAGCTGGGTTTTGGTGGACTTCATAAGTCACACACAGAGATGGAAAAAGGTCAAAAAATGAACACGTACGATATAGCCTCTCTCCCTAATGAAGCATGACAGCCTACAGTGATTCTAGTGTATTAAATCTTACCTGGAACAGCATACAACAAAAGGAGGCTCTATTTTGAAAGTTCCTTAACAGGTTTTAGTGATCCCCAGAACCTGGTCTGAGAACTGGTTGCTTATTTAAATGAGTCTTTAACAGTGGAACAAGGCTGTTTCTCTCAACTGGCTGTAAAGTATTAACATGTATTAGGTATATGTCAGGTACCCTCTCTGCCTTGTGCATTTGTGTAAATATATGTGCAGCCTGTCACTCCAGCTGCCCGTTTCACAGAAGTCCCAGAACTCTTAAAAACGCCTATCATGTTGCCATCACACAAACACATGACTATGTATGTTTTTATCATTTTAATAGCTTACACCCAACGTAACTACAAAACCTACTTAATAAAGTATGAAGATACCCATGAACTTGGAAGCGTTCATTAAGTTTGAGTTGGGGACAAGTAAAAAAATATGGATTTCAACAATATCGATCGAACATATAATAAACATCTTCCTTGTATCAGATCATTTTCTTCTCTTCAGCATGTACTAGCATATAGTTTCTACAGCACACAAAGTGTGAAAATTAAGCTGATAAAATAGCTGAAAAACCCCCTTTTGTAATCAGTAACTACTTCAGGCAAATACTGTCCAACCTCCCTTACACCTGTGGTATACTGAAAAATACATGGTATGTCTCAAATCTGTTTTCCTATACTGGGTGAAGATTAAGACACTCCTTCAAGCAGGTCATACAGGAGTCAGTAAATAACTTCGGCTGCACTTTACAACAGCTACACACTTGGACAGTTAACACACTGGGAAATGGGCATCAAATATGAAAATCAAAAGCATATCCCAGAAATCCTTGTTTTAAATGCAGAGCATTTGCACAAGTTTTGAAAAGAGCTACTCTTCTGTATTGCTATTAACCGCACAAGTTCTGTAACCTCTGTAAAGTAATCTATAGCCTAAGCCACCCTTTTAACATGGCTGGTATGTTCTACCATTCTTTGGCATTTTCAAAATTGCCTTGCCTAGCTGAACCAAAAGTGATCTCTGAAACACTCCCATTGTTGCAGTCCATGTCTATCACAAATAGATACAGCATACCCATCTGACATATTTTTCTTTATTTACTATATAAATACCATCAGCTGAAGTGTATACAATTCAGACTCACTTCAAAGGTAACAAAACTCCTAGTTTCAGGTAATTTTTTCACGTATCTAATGACTGCTCTTTTTTTTCAATAAAAACAAACCAAAAAATGGTATGATGAACTAGGGTGTAAGGAACAGTTCAGAGAATTATGCAGCATTCTGAAAACATAGAGCCTGAGATGGCTACACAGTTAATTCTTGTTTTGACTGAATCAGTCTATAGACTAAGACTTTGGTCACTCAGGGTGCCCAATGCAAACAATCTACAAATCAAATCAATGACAGATGAACAAACTTAAGTTCATAAAAGCTTCCAAAGATGTGTATCTTGAAGCAAGTTAGTTCATAAACATTTACGGTAACACATCCAAACATTGCATACATTATATTTAAACTACAAAAATCAGGACTTCTCACAATAGTGGAACATATACCAATTTGAAAATACCTGCCTTTATGAGATGCATTAATTCAGTAGCAAGTCTTGCTTTTCGGACATTTATTTCTTTGATCTTTACATCTGCCTTTTGAGATTCCTCCTCTAGGTTGATAGCATCTTGTTCCAGCTGTCTTAAACTATGGGAGGAATCAGTATTTAATTAATCCTGATTAAAATTAAATGGTACAAAAATACAACCATTCTTAATCTTGGTGATGAACCAACAGTTAGCAAGAATAGGACTTCATATACTTAAGCATTCCAAATACATTAGATACTTGCAGTCTAAGCACTTTAAACTTAAGAAATTCAATAGCAAAAAAAAATCATTAAAGAAACGCCAATTTTGGCTACAAAGGACATCACTCAATAACAATACTCCTTTACTTCTGAATATTTCAGATTTAAAAAAAACACAAATTAACACAAGAATGACATTTTTCTTCCACTGCTATTTCCTTGCATCTATAAAGCATAGGGGAGTTAATGAGGTTTCCTTGATTATTGTAATACATACTAGTAAAAAAATAAAAATAAAAAGATCCTCAACTTAATGCAGAAAACCAGAATTTTCACTTGTTTTAAACCTCAAAACCACATAATGATGACAAACTTAATGCAAGATAATAACGATGTTTAGTGAGCTGCAAAGCATCTGAGTATCTTGAAAAATGGCTAACCAGGCCAACAGAAAAACTACAAACCAATTATTCTTGCTTCGATCCCTGGGAAAACTGTGGAGCAAGTTCCCTTGGAACACAGTTCTAGAGAAGAGGGTGCTCAGAAAGGATCAGCAAGTTATTTACCAAGGTACATCAAATCTGATGAACCCAGTTGTAAAGGGGCAGATAGCAGGAGCTCAAGCAGTTGCCATCTACCTCAGTTTTAGAACAGTTTTCTGTTAGGTTATGTGATACTCAGGTATCAGGTGCACACCCAAAAAGGAGAGACAACAGCAGATGCATGAAGCCCAAATAATACTTTACACTGTCTAACCCCAGGCCCATCACAGTAGTGATCAATCAATTAAATGCCCATGTCCATGAGCCCAGAGGTACACAGGAACCCATACTAAGGACACAGAGGAAGGGACAACCAGGACAACCTCAGCACCAGCACCCAGGTGTGAAACCAAACAAATCAACATCACAGCACCCTCTGGACTGCACTGAAACAGCTTCTTTTCTAGCAGTACAAGAGACATTAGAGGATGCAGCAGAAAAGCATTTAGTGACCAGCATTTCATGTCCCTGGTCAGTGCAGGGAGGTTGGAACCCTTTAAGGTCCTTTCCAGCCCTAACCATTCAATGGTTCTATGACTGCATAGGACTTACTATTGGCTATTCAAAGAAGAAACCAAATGCAAGAAAAGGGAGGGTTCCAGACAACTTGGAGAGGAACAAGTACAGGAAAACACGATGATATGGGGTTAAAAGGGTCAGTTACATGTAAACAGTTGGCTGGTCAATAATACACTTGTCCAGCCATCCCCAATTAGTACTTGCTCATTCAATTGCATTTTGCACTCTCTTCCTAGGTGATGCGACTCTATTCAGCATTAATGTGTGTGCATGGGAGTCTAGAGGCAATGAACTGTAGTCAGATCATAAATGAGGAGAGGGTCTGTTTGTCTGTGATGCTAGCAGCTGGAAAGATGGGAGTGAGGAGACTTAAGCAACAGTCACTGGAGTGGGACCACAGGTCAGAAGCCCATTGTGTTTGTTGTCCCTAATGCCACCTGGTACAAGCACAGGTGTGCAAGTGTTTGATCCCCAGTGAACCAAGCCAGACTAGCTGGTTAGTAGCTGCAGTAGCCTGGGATCCAACGGGGTGTGTGTTTAACTAATGGTGAGACCACAGGAAGAGATGGCTATTGGATGGACATGGGGAGTCCAGCCTGGATGCCACTGACCCTGAGGTCTGCTGTCTCTAAGGTTGAGACTTGCTGGCATGTGCTATGTATGAAAGGGAAAGATGATTGGGGTGTTGGCTACTGGGGACTACATGTTGACTACATGTTGGCTCTCATGGATAGCTCTGTGCCTGTGTGTCTCTGAGTGAAATATGTTGGCTACTCGGAAACCAGGGAGCCCAGCCAGTTCTGAATGTGTGTCCACATGGGTGAGTGAGAGAGCAGGGCTGTAGCCTCAGGGGTCTGTATGTCCAGCTACCAGCAGCTGGGGAGCCTGAGGTCCAGAGGTAGCTACTACGCACACTCAGTGTGCCTTGACCCAGCTGCTTATGGGACCTACATTGTCCACGGGCATGTGCAGAGGTCTCACTAGGGGAACCCCATCCTGCACAGAGTAGACAAGAAAACTTTTAACAGCCTTATCTGCAATTGTGTCAAGATTCCCACTCCTATGCAAAATTAAAAGAGTGTAATTATTTTTTTCAAAAATTAGGATTTAATTGATATTTGTTTAGGCTAAGGGTGCATCTCCTTCCTTTAAACCATATTCTGTATGTATGTATGTAATAGTGTAAAAAAAGATTACAATATATGTACCCCTAATAAGAAACCAAAGAGCAATACTTGCCTTTGAGGCTAAGCTCACATCCACACTTTTTAATGCTGCTCCTTTTCATAGCAACTTGGACACTTATGACTATGCAATAGTTTATCTTGGTCCCCCTAACATGCATGCAGCCTTATTTTTCTTTTTTTCTCAACACACTTTTTTCAGTTTAATGACAGTAAGTAACACAAAAGCTGTGCACATGAGAACAAACACCAACTTTCAGAAAATAAAAGTAGTGTGGCATAAGAACATATAGCAGTGTTTGAGGGTATAATGTCCGCTGGCACTGTCTTACAAGAGAGGAGGGAATGAAGTCCAAGGCAGTGTCATCTACACTGCCTTCTGGGAGTGTGAGCTGAAGTGAAATACCTCTGGAACCAGTTATCCCTTATGACAAAGCAGTAGTAGAAGAACTAATTGCAGAGGCCAACAAACCCAGAAAATACATTAAGACAAATACTGCAGACAATCAAGTTCAACTTGATTCCGACATGCTTACTTAGGAACATTTATGGACATTATGGTGTTACTTAGATGTGTATTATGAAGACAGAAGACTATGGTGATATTTGAGTAAGTGCAATGATCTCTCACTGGAATCCTATGATTTTATTACAGGAAACCATGTGGAAGTTACATGGTTTCTCAAATACTGCCTTATCTCCATTTCTGAACATCTTTGTCTTGATTATCACCTGTGTCTGATGCTCAGCTACTGGTTACTTTATAAGCATAAAAGCACACTTCCTGAAGAGGAAGGCAAAATACCTTCATTACTGAAATTGTTCATGTTCACAGATAATGTGTCTTGCTTCCTACCTATCATACTTCACAGCAATTTTGGATTCCAGCTGTCTCCTCCTGTTTCCTGTCTCTAAAAGCTCCTTCTTCTTTTGCCTGAGCTCATTGTCTCTGCGTTCCAGTTGTTTCTGTTTCTCAAACAATGCAGTCAAACGCACATCGAAGGACTTAAGTGTGGCATTGAGGTCCTGAAACAAAACAACACAGACCATGGCATACTTACTACTAACTAGCGTATTTTCACATGCAAGTAGGCAATCCTTATTGCATGATAAAATGTGTAGTTTTCACATCATATACAGCACAGGACTACACTCTTACCTGTAGAAGGTGTTCCAGTTGTCTTCTTTCCTCTGTATCCACTGAACTATTGAGAAACTGTGCTGGCCTCAGGCATGAGTTAGTAGAGACTGTTAGGTTTGTATAAGCAGATACCTTAACAATATATTTTTCCTCTGCTGTGTATATTTGCTTAAGTTTGGTTTCTTGTATGACCTAAAAAACACACAAGAATATTAATCTGGCAAAACCATCACTTAAGGCAATGCTTTTCAAGAACAAGGAATGAACTAGCTAAAATCCACACTAACAAACTTCAGCATCTGCAAAATTCTGACTGGCTACCAAGCCTTTGCAAAAAGATGCTGCTAAATTTAATGCATCATTAGACTTTTAACTCATACTGGTCAGCAAAGAATTGTTAAGATACTGTAAAACAGAGTAGGTTACCAATTCAAATCAAACAGGTTCTGACTATTCTGACACTAGACACATGGAAAACCTGTTAATACTTGTACTGTATCATGAGCTAGGACTACATTTGCTTGTAGATGTGTAACATGCAAATGTAGCTTCTGTACCAAAGAACCAAAAGCACTTAAGGTATTAAGAGATTAAACTACAAGGTGAGCTGTAATGCATGAACTTGAGTGAAGCAAAATGTATCTATCTGTAGGACAAAAAGGAATATGTATATAAATATTAGTTACTATTTTTAAATTAATCATGTCAAAAAGCTATTATAAATAATTAAAAGTTTACCATAATGCAAGGTAGTATAGCACAAAAGGATATAAAATGAACAGCAAAAAGTCTCCATAGGACATCATAAATTTAGCTAAAGATTTTTTCAGTTTATATACACGACATCAGCAATATTCTGTTGATACGGTTCCTGGACACTGAAAACTGTTTACTTTGCTTTATAGGTCAGACTGTGGTTGACAACATTCCCATCCTACTCTTCGTTCTACATGCTCAGCTCTATGAATCAGGTTTTCTTTTAAACTAAAGCTTTCTCTGGTTTGTCTGAAACAAAATGTTGCAAACTCTGCATTTTTCAATCAAAAATAATTAAAGAAAAAACTTTACACAACTGAACTGAGAAAATGCCACATGCGACATACTCAGAAGAGTGGCTGATCTTTGTCCCTAGCAATGTCTCGCTTGCTGCTCACAGGGCTGTGGAAAAGAGGGAGCATCCAAGGAGTAATTCTGGCTAGTTTACAAAATATAACTCAAAGACCTATTACATAGGTATTCTGCTTCGTCATGTGATAAACACAAAGTAGTTGAGGAATTGCAGTTTAAATATGAAATGCTTAGAAAAAAACATGAAGGTAAGTTCTTTTAATCTAGCACTCCCTCCACTTCTACTTTATTTTTTTCCACTCTCAGAGCACCTCAGAAACACAGAAAATAGGAAGGAGCAACAGCTATTCCTACAAAACAGGACTTCACAAAGCCTATTTCCTGAGTTTCTCAAAAAAGTAGTTCTCAGAGAGCTCCGAGTAGTCTTCTGAATTCAAAGAAGAGTTCACTCCTTGTATAAGACAGAAAAAACGTCGAGCATAAACAGAGAAGTGAATAAGGATTTAAAATGAAAACTGTCATGTATGTTATGTATTATAAAGCAGCAATGATGAGCTTGCAAGAACCTATGAAAGAGTAAGGTAGGGAAATTACTCCCAGTAGAAGCTCTTACTATTTTCTAAGAATCCAAAAGGTTTATATACTATTTATCACATAAATTATGACTGATGCTATATAGTTGTATTTGCCAGAAACTGATTCTCTCAATGTAAAAAACAAAAAAAAAGAAAAAAAAAAAAAGAAGAAGACCTTCTAATTGTTGCTTTAGCATGAGAGGTCAGCACTGTCATCATATACTGTTAAATGTTTGACTAAATTTTGCCCAGAATATCATGCACTTCAAGTAGAAGTTATTCCAATAAAACAACTTTGTGTAATTGACTTAGAACAGTGTGCAGGTGAAAGCTGTATTTAACTTTCTGTGAGGTACTGCATTAGATTGACTGCATTTGCCAGGACGCCACAGTATGTGAGTATTTTGTCACTTCTAAAGGCTAAATAAGAAGCTAAAGAAATGTTTTGCTTTCTCCCCATGAACTTGTTGAAGAATTTCCAAAATAAAACACTAGACCACAAGTGTGTTTGTGCTATTTAGGACATCTCACCCTTTCAATCATGTTTCTTGTCTTCTCTGTTCCCACAGGGACATCATGAACATGGTACTGGAAGCAAAGATAACTCATCACGGGGTAAGGAGCATCAAACAACTCTCGTAAATATGAGAAAAATCCGTATCGGCTGAGAAGGAGAAAAAGAAGCAGACATCAGGAACAAAATTTGGCAAGTAAGCATGCTGAAGTTACTGAAGACTCAGAAAGAAGTCCCACCAACCTACAACAGAATTGCTGAAAAATTGATTTGCATAGAAAATTCTAACATAAAGCTAATCTACACCAACAACACCAAAGCTTTATATTTAAAGCCATTCCACACTGATATGTGATACACACCGTAATTCTTCAATAGGTCTCGAAGGCAACTTTTCAGCCCATAATTCAGCAGGTGCACATACAGCATTCACTCTTAGTTTCTGATGATCACGCATCTAAATACAGATAACTTTAAGTAAATGGCAAAAAAGAGCTGAAAAATCACTGTATAAAAAATCAAGTATTTATTCTTGATTCACAAAACTGGAACTACTTTAAATACACAACCTCTGGAAGAATACAAAAAAAACAAATCTAGCTCAGGGATCACTGACTTCTCTAAAAGCAAAGCTTAGTTAATTCTCTCACCATGAAAATACCATGCACTAGGAAAAACAAAAGCAATCAGAGAAATCTCAAGCCAGGTGCTCAATCTATGTAGCCAAGAAGGCAGCTCCATCTTTCAGGCTGCAGGGGCATTCTGCACAGATAATGGTGCGCCACTGGCCAGAGAGGCTCTGAAAAGCCTGGTACTAACAGGGCAGAAAAGGTTGTGTATACAAATGAAAGATCAGTTAAGCTGGTTAAAAGGGAAGAAATTAGCGTCATGCTGCTGATGTTTTAATTGGATGAGGAAACACATGTTGCATAACAAACATCAAATGGGAGCAGGCAACCTAACTACATTCCCATGCTTGTGCCTCTGTGAATCCCTTGATGAGCGAAACACGCATAGGACTCTTCTTCTGGAAGACATCTGCTGACAAATACACAAAGATGCTCCCGGGCCAGCCCCTGGACAGTCTGGAGAGGTGCTACCAAAATCCACAACCATGGAGGCAAGACAAGGCCCTACGGCCTCAGATATCACCACTGCTGTTCACATATATGAAAATTAGTAGCTTCTGTGAAGGACAGATATATCTCAAAAAGCTGCAGGAGTTTGTTGTTAATCACAGTATCCCATGGACAGCAGTTGGTATGCATTATGAGTTAATGCCATTGCTCATGGCTTTTTTCTTCTGCCTCATCTGTCTGGCTATAAAAGTGAATTATCTCCTCACCACACCAGGAAACAGCAGTATTAAAAAAATATAAGCTTGATTTCCTGCTTGGACCATTGTCTTGTCCCAAAAGATGCCCTCTTGACTCCTTAGTCAGGAGACATTGAAAAAGCTTGATATTAAATTTGTAGTTTCTTGCTCTTTTCATTTTCTTGTTAAAAGTATTTTTTCCTCCACAATTACTGCCTTGTCAAGGAAGACAAATCTATTTTTAGAAAATAAGTATTTTCTTAATATTCCTGCATCCATCCCTCCAGTTGCTCTACGCTTTTAAAAAGAAAAACAAAAAACACAACAAAAACCTTACTTGAGAAGAAAACCTTAATCCAGAAGTAAACCTTTGAATACTTTTTATTAGCTACTGTGCAGATCCTGACAAACAAACCTTAATAAATACACTCACTTGCTTGACTCCAACATTTTGGGTTCCTATATCAATATTTAATATAATGATGTGCCTACTTGCCTCCACAAGAAACATTTCCATATCTTCTTGACTCTCAAAAACGAAAGCCCTCATGTCATTGCCCGAAATGTGATTTTCAACATATTTAGCGTGTCTATTATCTTTCATATTGATCTGATAAAGAAAGGTAATGAGAAAGTAATTTAATACAATTGGACTTAAGATCCTCCTTAAGCACTTTAAGCAGTCAGATGATCTCTAAGCCTGCATTTAATGAAAACAAAGACAATGTTTAAATGTCTTTAAAGACATAATCTGTCTTTTTTGCAACCAAGTATCTTGGCAAGAAACCTACAGTAACTTGCATATCATTTTGTTTATTTTTTACCCATCCATATCCTTTCTCAGCATTCTTGGAGCTACCATTGTCTCCATCATACCACCTCCCCTTCTTCTGCTGCACCCTAAACTTAAAAACTGCAGCCACCACCTTCTCCTGTCTAGTGGCTCTTCTCCAGTGTTTAGAAACAACTCAGGGAAACAGACACCATCACACCCCACAAGTTATTCATATGCAATTCCCTTTGATTTGGACATATTGAACATCACCAAATATAAATGCAGAATTGTGATGCCCTAGGAACACAAGAGATACACAGATGGAATGAATTATATTAGAATTCTTTAAAAAAAAAATAAAAATCAGCAACTCTCACTAGTGATTACACATTCAGTCACTATACATGACACACAGAGGCAAAATTACACAGAACTACACAATTTAATAACCTTAAGCAGTCAAAGGCTGGGGGTACAATTACTAGCAATTTGAAGGATGTAATTTATAAGTAAATGAGATTAACTTATATCACATCACAGAAAACAAATTCAGACATTAGTGAATGTTACAGAGGCCTTATTGTAAGAGCAAAGGCATTCTACTAAGATATTTGTAAAATTAACTTGGTGTGGTCTTGGAGGAAGAATGAGAACTTCTGGTAGTAACACAAAATACTTGGGATTTTATACTCAACAAAAATAATTCTGAACAGTTCTAGTAAATGCACAAAGCGTAAGAACTAGCATACAAATATTCCACGTTCAATTAATTTAAATTGTAGCAACATACCATTAAAATAAGCCTGCAATTCTGAGAAGGAAGAGGAATGCATTCTTTACATTATATGGAGCATATATTGCATGAGGCTGAGATAATGGTGGAGGAATGCACCAGAAAACAAACAAACAAACAAAAAATGAAGCAACTGAAAATTTAGCCCTGCTATTCCTAGCTAACACAGTGTTTGTCAAACCAAAACACAAAACAAAACTAGGACTAAATTTGGTGCTTCCGTGTCTGTGCAAAGCAAACCACAACATCTGGGAATCACAATGACATGCTGTAACCCTTGCTGGGCAGACTGCTATAAAGGGAGGTATTCAATTGAAACTACCACTGCTTTTTAAGCCACAAATAAGAACTACTTGAGTCTAAATAACTGGGTATACCTTAAAGGAAATCTCCAATGGGCACTTTAACAAAAGACTGGTCCTTTAGGAGGAAAGGGGAAGAAACCTCTTAACCTTACTCCATGTTGAGTATTACTACATTGTCTACAGAATTAAAATTACAAATAGTTCACCATTCTAATGTATCTTGCATGTAAGTGGCAGCATGTTTGAAGATGTCTAGAAAGTCTCAGTCATTCTCAAAGTCTCGCACGGCATAAATCAACTAAACATTAACTGGTTAGAGTGATACACAAGTAAATTTTCTTACTTCAAGCATCATGGGTTCGCAAACATTTTTTTTAAACTTGTCTCTATTTTTTCTTAGCCACATAAGAGCAGTGTGTGTGTCTCGGAATCTCCCTTTAAGTATCTCCTCCTTCATACTCATTATATTACTAAGTTGTCCAAGGCGATCAATTATTCCTGTAATTTAAGGCAGTTTCTTTAACAGAGTCCACAGCAGGTACACATTATAACTAGCAGTTTCCAGTATTCATTGACTATGCTACTCCACCAACAAAGCTGTGAAGAGCTTGTAATAATCAGGAGTTTCTATTCCCACAATCCAGATGCTGCTCATTCTATAGAAATCTTAAGAACTATTAAAGCTTAAAATCTAACATAAAATTAAGACTTACCCAAAGGATAATGAAATGTGATATAGCACATTCAAACACAGGAATTAAGTCCTAAAAGTATCTCATTTTAAAACTTTTTCTACCTTTGTATTTAAAACACCCCAAGAGGAAAGAGGTAGCGGCACTAGCAACATAAAATCTGAGTGCTACTCAGTGCTTGCAGGAAATGACACGTGACAACAGACTGTGGGCAAAAGCATTTGCTATTCAGGAGAAACAGAGATTGAATACTTCCTGTGCCTCTCAATGTAAAACATACAGTGTCTCCCTCCCAAGGTCATTTGGTCTCTCTGTACTTCAGTTTCTTCTTGGATTCTATGGTAGGTGTCAAATAGACAGGAAGGTGCAAATGTACTATACTCACAGAGGAACATATACAATGCCCCTACCAGGACAGCTGTAATTTTTGAATTTTGTTTCTTAGAAAGAACTAATTGTAAATCCTAGCCTAGTATAAAGAATTTACTAAAATTAAGGTTAGCTCAGGGAAGTACAAAAGCAGCATCAGTAGCTAAATACACTGTCAAAAAGATAGTTTTAAACACTGCATCTTCAAAGAAAAATGCTTTTGCTTCAGGTTTGGGTTTGTTAGGTTTTTTTTGATCCTGCTAACAGTAGACACCCCCATTTAATAACAGAAAAAAATGAAACTGGCAAACCAGCCTCCTTACCCAGAGATCAGAGGAAACTGATTTTTTGGAAGGATAGCTTCAAACCTTTTGACTTCTGAATCTTACTGTTCTTTATGTTTTGGAAGTGGTCTCTATTCCTTTTAATAACACTGGTAACAGACCAGAGGACTGCTATACATGTAAGATACAAGTATGAAGCTTGAGGTAAACTTTTCAGATTACTTCACTACAGCAGGACAAGTATAGTTTCCATAAAAACAGTCATTATAAAATATAAATAATAAAAAATGAAAACAAACAAAACCCCAAGTAACTTACTTTTCTTTTCCCTCTCTTGGTTCATTTTTTCTGCTGTTAGATCACTTAGGTCACTATCAGTATTTGCCCTTTCTTCTTGTAATTTTCTCAGCTCATTATTAACAGCATCGATTTGTGGCTGAAGATTCTCACAGACTACCATTGTATTGAGCTCATTCTTCCAGTCTTCTATTATCTTGTGAGTATTGTGTATTTTTCTCTGTCTGTCCATTTCTTCATCTTTTTTCATTCTCAAAGCTTGAAGAATGTCTTCAATCTAACAATTGAGCATTTCCAACATTAGAAGAGTTCAGTATACAAAACCTATGGCAAATAACTAGGATATCTGTGCAGCTGGTATAACTGCTGATGTAATCATGCACTGAGTCAGTAAATAGTTCAAATATAACACCTTAGTAATACCTTTTAGGCTAACAGGCATTTTAAAGATACACTGTGTACTGGACAGAGTGAAGCGTGCAACCACATGCAGCCTCTTCAGAGAAATCTCCCTCTCCATGGACAAAGGAGCAGAAAAAAATGAACCCAGCATCTGTGTTTTACTGCAGAACTGAAGTAGCAGCATTCCGCCTAAATGCATCATATGCTATAGTTAGCAATGAACTAATGCATTAGCAAAGAAACACCTAAAAAGTCACAAATATCAAGACTCTTACTTCTTTCTCTTTCAATTCCAAAGCATCTTGCTTCTGCTTACATTTTTGAGAAATTTCTTTTATTTCAGCAGTCTGAAAACACAAGATATTTGCGTTAGACATTAATAAACTTAGTTTTATTTGTAAAAAGCAGACATATTTAAAGGAACATTCTGCATATGTGTAACTAAGCATTTATTCCACTTTTTATTACTGAAAAAGTCAGACTCGTTGGTTTCTTTTATTCTTGCTTGTATCTGAAATGTGTATATTCAGCAATTTATGAAAAATTGAAAAACAGTATACCACCTCTCACAACCCTTCAGCTTCACATTTGCAAATTCAGGCATGACAAATAGAGGAAGTCTCCAAACCCAACTTCAAATTAAAGTAGGTCCATCTTCAATTTCAATGAAAATAATACATTTAGACCCTTACACTTATAAAGTGTTCTTGCCTCTCTCAAAACCAACTGTACCAAGGAAAGATTATACTTAGAGCAAGAAAGGCTTAACTTCCTAGGAACAGGATGGCCAAAACAGAATTTGTCAGTCATCCTACGCCTGAAGTGCATTGTGCTAAAGCTATATACTGCTCAGCCTAGCTTAGCAGCTTGTTGGCTCACATCTAGGCACCCATGTTTCTGGGCTTTCTTTTTTTTTCATGTTTCTGGTCTTTCCGTATTGCGCTCCACTTCTGTAGAGCTGCAGAATAATACAGGTTGAAAGGGACTATAGTTGTCACTCAGTCCCTGTCTCACCAGGGCAGGTTGCCTCAGGCATTTGTACAGCCGAGTTCCGAACTAACAGAAATGTACTATCCTTTCTCTACAAACTTCATTCCTCCTTCCCTGAACCTTCACAGCTGAAAGCAGTGCAAGCAGAATACTGGAATGCTGGAAGGACTGTAAGTAAGTTCCAGTGCAGACATGTAAACAAACACACATAGCACTCTGGCTATGAGAAATGTCTTCCTACAGTCACACTGAAAACACTCAAGATGCATCAAAAATGGAGAAAATATAACTATGCAGAATCTTTCCTCTCCCATAACCTGGAAGATGCACAAAAAATTAAGACCCTGACTCAACAGCTGTTAGCATGAAGGCAACATGGAACAATACATCTCAGTCATGCAGCTAATTGCAATGCAATACTGATTCCATACTCTCTCCAAAGACCTCAAGCAGGCATCCTAAAGAGGAAGCACTCTGCCAGCAAACTGATGCAAAATATTCACAAAACAATTCTGAAGGCTCTCAAGTTCAAGATAGTAATAAGGAACTGAATTCAATTTTTCAATTATCACCTTTTCAGTCATCATATATATTTATGTATCTGCCTTACGGAACAGATTCATAAGAAACTTCCTTTATGGTTTTCATGGTACAACCACAACACACCACTTCATGCTGTCAAATATTCCTAAAATATATTGCATTGCACAGTCCATTCTGTTCAAATGCCTTTAAAGACTCTGAAGCCAACACTATTCTAGGCTTCTCTCACATGATTTTATCAACCTCTTTCTACAAAATAGGCTTATTTGGGTTTTCTTTTTTCAGGATCTACATGTTCTACACACTCAAAGCACATGATTTTGCTAGGGATTCTTAGTTCCACCAAATCCATAAAAGGATTGTAACAAACAGACAGGAACAAAGCAGTCATGCCATGGCTCGATACCTTAATTTCTTCCTAAATTTAGCTTTGCCTTCA
Organism: Chaetura pelagica; assembly: GCF_000747805.2. Classification (NCBI taxonomy): domain Eukaryota; kingdom Metazoa; phylum Chordata; class Aves; order Apodiformes; family Apodidae; genus Chaetura; species Chaetura pelagica. The sequence goes on along the minus strand of NW_009951918.1, from coordinate 708,048 downwards.
CTTTCAGTCCAGTTCCTCCCAGGCAAAATTTTTACCACCGTGTCAGGCTTTTTGCCAACAAAAATTGCCAAGTGCCTTTATTACAAATTGAAATTTGGCTTGAAAAGATACAACTTTTGGGACCAAAACACAGTAACATTGTATAATAAAATCATTCATTAATTAACTTCTGCTGGCTTACAACATAACTGTCTGAAATGCTCACATGTAGAAAGATAAAATTTTAAGTTACAATAAATTCAAGCAGTATCTATGAAAAAGTGAAGAACTAATTAAGAATTTAATCAATTTTAAATATGGTTCTTAAAAGCTTTCTGTTTTTGCCTTAAGTCAAAACTACCTCCTGACAGTGCAAGGAGCACTGATTCTCCTTTAAAATAACTGCTTTCACAGCCCAACTAAGAAGGTATGTATGTATGGGAGGACAATGGCTTTCAGTACCCAAAAAAAAAGCTACTATCACAGAACTTCCAAAAGCAGTAATATACCTTTACTGTCTTGTTACCTTGTGTGGTGTCATACAAACTGTTCCTATCATAACCAGGTATATAATACCTTTTATATAGCCTTTTACCATTACTTTAGACTCTAAAGAGGCTTCTTCAAGACAGAATACTAATAATCCAAATTAGACTTGTATTTATTTATTTATTATTTATTTCATCTGTAGCATCTTTCCTTCTTTCTGGCTTCTGGAGTATTATAGAACAAAATGCACCTAATTCATTTGCTGTGCCCCAACTGAACACCACTTCAGCATAGTGCTAACCTTGTGGACATTTAGTGTGTGACAGTCTTACTCTACAAGTTTAGATTGAGCAGCAAAATATCTTGATTCAAGTATTTGAGTTGATCAGTAAAAGGAAAATGGGCTTCATCCTGGCTCAAACCAGGACAATCAGCTAGTACAGTCCTTCAAGTCTTCTATCATAGTTCTGTAGCAAACGGCCTATGCTAAATACACAAGTTAAATTTAAAATGCTCACTGTTTTGTTCTAGGTTTCTTATACAAACAGGGGAAAAACTCTGCATGAGTATAGCCCAATACTTCTAAGAATTCTGGCAGCAATGGTGCAGAATTCTTTTCAGTTTGAAAAAATATAGTAGTATAAATAATTGAAATAAAAGGTATAAGTAAAACTTAGCAGGGTAATATGGAACAATGAAAATAATGCTTAGTATTTCACAAGGACAAAGGCACTTACTGCACCATGAAAATTAATTTCAACCTTCCAGCTGTTAAACCTCCTCTAAGGAAGTACACTTAAATAAAAGCCCCCAAAACAAATAAAAAACTCAATGAAAGCCCACTTTAATAAAACTGCAAGATTTTTAAGCATCTAGGCATTTTGAGTCACAGCATAAGGAACTCTTGCAGTACTGTGGAGCACAAAATGCAAAGTGCTTTCTTAATAATAACAATTATAGAAGTACAGAATGGTTTGGGACAACATGTTCCAATGTCTCACCACTCTCATGGTGAAGAATTTCTGCCTAATATACTTGGGTAAGTAATATTACCTGGCATAGTTAACATCACAACCAAACCAGAAACAGTGTGAACAACAAACTGTGGGGTTTTTTTGTCTGGTCTTTCTGTTTTGTTTGTTTCATTGTTTACTTTTCTTCCAGTTTTGATTTGCTTTTCGGGCTTCTTTTATTTGTGGGGGAGAGTTTTTTCGTTTTTTTAAGAAAGCACATGGCCAGTGTATTAGCTCACAGTGCAATAAATGTCACTGAAATTTCAGACCCCGATTCTTCCTGACAGGTTTGCTACATGTCACATGCATGTGCACACCAAGTCCTTTGATCTGATCAATTCTCTTCAAACAGAATTCGTGGCAGCAAACTGTCATGTTACCAACTAATTTTGGTTATCCATTAGAAAATGAGCCACCTATGCACAAAATGACTTCTGCAGCCTGAATAGTACATGTGGTTAAAATACTACAGAGTTACAGTACTTTCTAATTTGGCACACAGAAATAGTAATTTCTGGTATCTCCAGAGAGAGCAGTTTTCAAAAAACAGATAGTAAGGTATAAGGCACAGATATGTTTTCTATTCAGTTCTTTTATGCATAAAAGTATTCACTACTGATGGAGGTGTACTATCTAACAAAAAATCCACCCTACATACTAAATTAAGTTAATTATTAAAATAAGGCTTTTAGGCCAGAAAAGTTGTCATTTAGCTTAAATTAAACCACCCAAACTGCCTACATTTTAAGATGATAAACAGAGCATCCACAAACCCAAACTACTGAACAAATGAAAACAGGCAACTAATTCAATCTAAGTATCTAACTCAGGAAAACTGTAGGATTATATCCCTCAAAGTTTTGAAGGTTCTATGAAGAGAATTATAAAATTTGCATGCTCTTAAAACCAAGAGAATGGACTTCCAGTGTTGCTACTGAAATTCTACTTTAAAATGTATTCCTTGAGCTTTACTGCTTTCAATGGAACAGAGGCATGGAGAAGGCAGTGAGAAAACAGGGCACAGATACTTCAGAAAAATTTCTTCTGAAACACATCATTATGGAACACTAGAAAGAAAGAGGTTATTGCTTTACACCTTCTAAAGCTCAACACAGAACACCTGAAGTATTACACACATTAGCCGAGGTTTTCAAATACCTACCTTATCCCTGAGTTTCATATCCAGACTCTTAAAACATTCTTCAGTTTCTTGAATTTTTTTCGTCACTGGGGCCTGCATTTCTTTCAGATTCTTCAGTTCTTCCTTGGCTTGGTCTCGGCTTTGTTTTACTTCCTCATGCTGCTGACGAACATTTTCATATTCCTTGAAGGAATAATTAAATACTTTTGTCTTGTATTTCAATATTTTATACTGCTCTAGCACTTTATTTAATTGTAGATTTGTTGTAGGAGAAAAATCTCATTGAGATTCTAGTATTAGGGCAACCACTTAGGCAATCCTCACGTTACTAGTCACTATTACTAGGATATGTTGGGATCATTCAGTTCCCAGTGACCAAGTACACACATTTCATGGTTCTTAAATAATATGCAATTTAAGGGGCACAAGAAATTATGAATTTGACTGCAATTACCTTCCCTCTAAATCCATCTGTGATTGATGTGGAATTATTTAGCCCTCTCTGTCCATAGTTTGTGTACTACTTAGCCAGAAGTTGTCAAGCTAAGGTGCAAATAACCACAGAAAACGTCAGGAGAAAGAAAGGAGCTGGCCAAATCACTAGAGTAAGTAAATCAAGGAGAGAGAGCAGAAGAGAATTTCAGGAAACAAAAAAACTCCAGCACACACCACAAATACCACAGAAGTCACAATCTAGGCAGTTGAAGTGGGGATGTGTTCCTGGGAAGAGAGAGATTGCAAGGAGTGTGGTGACGAAGAACTTTCATTTCAAGAAGGTGAAAATTTTTGGGGAAAAGTAGTTTAGGCTGAACAAGTAACTACATTTTTTTGTGTTATGCACTGGAGGAAAATAAAAATAGCAAAAACCTAAACCAAATGAAGAGCATGACGCTCTTAATAAGAGGTAATAATAATTAAGGGTTCATGAGAAAAAAAAAATATTCAGAGGGCCAGATGGAGGAGGAGACACATGTACATGGGGTGCACAGGAAGTGAAAGCTGTTGGATTTGGCGGGCACTGAAGAAAGCCCCTGGTTTAGAGCATATGCCTGGATTATTCCAAGGTTTGGAGCATTAAAAAAACCCCAAAACAACATAGTCTGCAAGCTCTATCTATAACAGCTAACTTTGCTTTATCTACTACCACTTTTTGCTAGTTAGTTATTTAATTACCCCACTTGTAAACACATATGATTAATTACAAATAAATCAACTCAGGTTATTAAATCCAAATTCTTTCTTCACAGTTTCCTTTTAATAAGGCCAAAAAATATTTGAAGAAAGCTGCAGTAATTCTATGCTCTGTGGTACAATCAGCAACCACCATCACAAAGCTGTAGGCATAAAGCTGTACCACTTAGTTGATAGAAAAAGTTTAAAATGTAGCTCTTGTTCTAAGTTACTACATTTCAAAGTTAAAACAAATGCACACACACACAATTATACCTAATTTCTTCAGAGACAGGCAAATTTCTCTGAAAACTGTCAGTATATGGTATTTATACAGCAAATCCAACTAACACTTTAAAACTTGATTTCCACTAGACCCCTGTATTCTGACAGCCTTGAAGCAGGTAACTTTGGTGCTTGTAATTACACACTTTGCTAAAGATGTGCAGAACTTCCAAATAATTTCAGCCCTCCCAAGAGATATTTCCCCCTAAAAAGAAATAATAAAAAAATCAAACAAAGCTTTTCTCAGTTATGAATGGGAGAATAAAAGAAGAGTGACATGGTTTGGTCAAAATACATTTTCAGAATTACATGTTTCAGGACATCTACAGCAGAAGGAACAGAACCTCCTGTTACCATACTACCTTAAAACACTGTATCATATGGTATACCATGCTACCTTAAGATGAAGCTTGGAGGGGCAAGAAAACCCTTTTCTTTGAGACCCTATAAAAGAAGGACTACCTATTTAAAAAAAAACCATAGTTGCTTAAATCTGCTCACTGATTGTAGATGACATGACCACTTGATGACAGCCCCATTAAGGTACACAGGAGAACATAAAATGTCCTCTGAACACACAAATCTTTAACACTGTTCTTCTACAGCTCAGTTTATGCAACTTAAAGCAGATGCTTAAAAGCCTATGTATTTAGTTGGATTTTCTCATCCCCATTCAACCGAGGGGGCAAGGGTAAGTGAAGCCACCTGGGTCTTTATTGTCATTCCAGCAGCTGCATGATTCTTTGTTGTCAGTTAGGTCTGCACCACAGCAATATTTTGCAATAGGAGAATACCAAGAGATCTGCCTTAGTTTTTGGTCCTGCTCTGGCAGGGGAGTTTGACTCTAAGATCTTCGAAGGTCCCTTCCAACCCCTAACATTCTGTGATGTGTCTGAAGGATTTGATAAACCACAAAACAGTAACAGTCTTGTACACTGAAGATCACAATGTGAAATTTTGTTGCAGCCTGTAGTTCAAATACCTGCTATCTAGTATACAAATTATGCTGATCACCCTTGATTTCAACTGTAGATTATTATCCACAGGCAAGTGACTTCTAGTAATCTGGTACACAGTACCAGTTCTATGCTACAAATCAGTACTTTACAGAGGTGTCAAAACACGCTATTGACTCTATGGATTCAGTGGCCAAAAAGTTAAATTCCTCCTCACTGAATTCAACCACTAAAAGTATACAAATATGATATGTAATTTTTCATAAGTTCTGTATCTGTATTTAATGAATTTTAAAAAGCTTGTAATCAAAGCAAACAACATTGCTTCAATATAATAAAATCCATGCCATCTTAAATTGTTTATAATAATTTAATCTGATTGACCAATGTTAAACAAAACTACAGTCATCAAAGTACTATTTGGAAAGACCCAATTTGTTTTGCATGAATTACCTATCCTTGTTTCTAGGCTCTTTTACATGTTTAAAATTTCCATCTCTCCAAATGCAAATACTTTTGAGATAGGCAACCTGTATTTGCCCTGATTTATGACATGCACACAAAAACTCAAATAAATTCAAATTTGCAAAGGGGGAAGGCAATCTGTAAGAAACAAAACATTTGTAAAAAAAGTTATGGCTGGAAGAAGCAATTGGAACAGCTAGGTACAGCTTAAATTAAGCCAGTTGTATCTGCAAGGAATAAAATGAGTACTGCTCTTGGCTCATACTGCTGGCCTCACTAAATGGGCAGTAACTACTTAAATTACGTCTTCAGCAACTTCTTCAGTCCAGCTACATACGGTGGCAAACTTCTGATGAAAGTTAGGCTGATAACAGTATTTCAAGACCTGGCCTGTCTGCACCAAGCAATTGTAATGTTTGTCAAGTTACTCCAGTAAAATTTATTTTAAATGAACTTTTAGCTTATTTCTAATATGGCAGTATTAAGAAAAACGGGTTAAGAGAAGCATGGAAAACAAAAACTTACCACCCAAGGCCTTTTTCTCTCAAGCATCTCGATTAGGTCCATATGGCGCTTGCGCTCATGGTATCTCTCAACATCTTGTTTGTATCGTTCAACCCTCTGTTTCATTTTCTCCAAAGAGTTAGTTTTGTCTCTGCACAAGTTCTGTAAGAAAATGCATTTTCATGTTTGTAGTCTCTAGTTTGTGAAAACACTTTTCAGAAATAGTTCACACCTCACTTGTGCTTTAGAACAGAAATATAACACTAGAAAGGATCTTTTACTGCAGTAGTAATTATAGGACAATAACCCAACCAGGAGTACTTGTTTGGCCTTTTCAAGCACATTTATCACATACTTCCTATGAAAAAAAACAACCCTAGTTTAGACAACAACTTTACTGTGACTATTTTAGTTTATTACTTTTAAAATTTCTTAGGAAGTTACTCCCTCCAGCTCAAGCCTCCATTAATCTAGATGTTTCTAAACCACCATAGCTGGCTTTGATAAATACAAGAAGCAAAAATGCCTGTGAAAAATCTTGCAGAGATTTGTAACAGAAACATCAAGGTTGGTATGTGAACGTAATATGTGTAAGTGTAAATGCATGTGCATGCACAAGCACATGAAACAGCAGACCAAAGGATTAATATAAGGGCCTGTATGTAACAACAGACACTGCTCCCAAGATACCATTCCCAGCAGTAACAGCAAGGAACATGTTATTTCTGCAAAGATCATCAAGCCTGTGCTCTGTAAGATTTCAGTACAAGTAATGCTCAAGGAAAGACTCTGTGTCCTTTAAACCATGACAGCAACTAGGTTGAAGCTTATTGGGTACACTCTTCCTTTTCCTCTTTGTCTGTTAATATTCCAAACCAGGAACAACAGCTAGCAGGCAACAATCTTGTCCATAATTTATGGAAGCTGAAGTCAGCAGGGCAAAGGATCACAGTATAACAGCTGATGACTTTGAAAAGGCAAAAAGGATTTCTCCAGAAAAGCTGCTAATCCAGAACAGCAGAGAAGTGATGCATACTTGGCAACAGGAATCCCTTGTCTTCTGTGTCCCAGTCAGCTGCACATGTCTGCCTGTTTATGAGTGAGTGTCAGAGTGAACTAATTCTGCGAGAAGATGAGCATTATTTGACAAATCAGCTTACTGCAGGCTTTGTAAATAAATAATACCTTACAACTCTGCAAGATCTTGCATTAAATTTTGCTATGCTCATTTCTCTACAGCCACTGCTCTCTATCTCTATAATGTTCATATTTACCTCTAGTTCTCTTTCCTTGTCTCTGAAGCTTTTCAGTTCACAGTGAAACCGGTACATTTCTGGAGGACCAATAGATTTTTCAGTGGCTTCGAGCAACTCAATCTTACTCAGTTTTGCAAATTCTCCAACTTTATCCTACAAAAAAACCCCACCAAAAAAAGAAGTTATAAATAGACAGTATTAGTAAAAATCGTGCAACACAGCAATACTGGATTTAAATACCGCAACCTATTTCTCATGAAGATCAACCGACCTACAGTTCTGTGCCAGATAGCTCTGGCATACTTAAGCATAGGATGACCATCTCAGAGGAGCAACCAAAACCTTCTAAACAGAAGTGATTTTCCTGGAGCTGTTCTGGAACTATTTAAGCTAAAACGCTTAGCTGTTCTTGGCTGTTTGGCAGCTTTTGAGTAGATAATATGCTCATTATATGTGAATTGGCTATCATTCTTCTGAACAATAGTTTAGTACAGACAACTAAAAGGTTTTAATCCACTGTATTCTTATTATTAACTACAATGTAGAAATTAATATTAAGGCTGGAATCACTGCTGCTGTTGAAGGCAAAGGAACTGCTCAAAATCAAGACCGGAGTGAAAGTGTGCTTGCCACTGCTAGGGTGGCAGAGAGCAAATAAACCAAAACTTACAGCACAGTAATATTCACTGAACTGATATTTATGCACTAAAGAAGAAAAAGCTGTTTTAAATACCAAAGTTATGTTGGCAGAGTATGCAGAAAGTTCTACTCTAAGCAAATATTGATAATATGTAAGTGAAACCCCAGAGAATATTAATTTTTAATTTTAAATATTTTTCAACATGTCTTCATGGCTGCACAAAAATCATGATGTTCCCAAGCATGGATTCATGTACAGAAACCGCTTGCAGTATTATTTATTTTTCTTTCTCCTTTAGGAATGATTTGCCATTAGGATAATTTTACTATTACATAATTTGATACTAAGTATGCTCAAGAAACTGCTCAGCCACAGATGCTACCAGACTCTGCTGCAACCGCCGAGTGATTTAGTAGAACTGCTTTCTGGTTTATAGAAAAGGAAATACTGACAGCTCTTTCCCGTCACTCACCAAGTACAGGGCCCAATCCTGAGCAACTTACTGGATATAACCAGAGAAGACTACATGTGGGGACTGACCAGGAAGGTCACAGATGCAGAGCTACAGAAAATAGGCAGGTAAAGGTACAGATAAAGTGCTAGATCTCAAGACCTTATAAAGATTTCCATAGATTATTTTTTTTTAATATCCTGACAACAGTAGACAAGAAAGGGAGATACCAGTGCTAGTGCTGCTGTTCATTCAAACACCAACATGGAGAATATCAGCAGCTTTCCTTTCACTGTCAACTGATAGCAGGTACAAAACCATCCAATTAATGAGCATTAAAGGTCACAGGATTCCTCCTTATACCATCACACTGGTATGGCCACCTTATTCCCTCATTCTTTGTGCTGTTCCACTAAATCACTTAAGTGCTACCATAGCTAAGAAGCAACAAAACCCTCTCAAAACACCTAACTCCATTTGCACTGTGTTTCAAAATTCATTCATACTTGTGGAAGAAACTGGCACAAATTGTCCACTTGGATGCTTAAGGCTGCAACCTGCTCCTCTACTGTTTTCAGGGTTGTTGGCTTTCTGTTGATAAACCATGCTGATGTGTTGTTCACCACTTGAATCTCACGTGTGATAATGACGTTGTCAGGATTCTTGAACCTGATTAATAAAAAGAAGTGTTTACACCTTTGAGAATATACAAAGGTTACCAGGTGTCAAAGTATGTTAGAACTTTGGTATTAAAACCTTTAAAAAACTAAGTATTTACCATAAATTAACTGGAGTGGCAACAGATTAACATTTTATTCTGCAGGAAACATGCACTGTACTTCAGTGATTAATTAATTTCACATGGAAAACATCAAGAATGTCTGCAAATCTTAACTCAGAGGAAGTTATTATATAAATGACATAATCATGCTGAATGTGTAAGCCACTTACAAGTTGTTACAGATATGAATAGTTTAGACAAAGCTGGTTTTTTAGTAAGTTTTAGAATTGGTATGCACGAGGTCCACACTAGTGCTAAGATGTTAAAAGTAAAAAATGTGTGTACAGAACTACACCAATAAGCTGTTTATATACATTCCATCAGGGAACAAAAATAGCATGAGGCAGCATAAAAAAAACCCCTTAATTTGTTTTCATTTTGTGCTTTTAAAGAATGGCAAAGCTGCCATCAGTAGTTCACTAAGCTCTCTATCTCAACAATTATCTTCAAAAATCTTAATCTCATTAAGATGTATCAGTAACAAATGAGCAATGAGATAGCAACAAATTCTTGAAATTTTGGTCACCATTTTGATTTAGAAATTGTCTAGTGCCTGTTCAGTGGGTATATTGTTAAAGGTGGAAGATAAGGGCTCATAACAGGCTCTGAACCACAGGTGGCCTAAGAATAGAGGTCAAAGTAGAAGTGAGTAATTCAACAGCTTCCAGTATTTGGAACATACATCATAGAACCACAGAATCTTAGGGGTTGGAAAGGACCTCCAAAGATCATCTAGTCCAAATCCCCTGCCAGAGCAGGATCACCTAGAACACATCACACAGGATTAAAATTTTGAAGATTGGGTTAAAAAAAAAAAAAAGAAAATGTAAATCACCAGCTTAAAGACAAACCTCCATACACACTAGATTTTTTCTCTCAACTTTGTGAATGGCTGTGTGGGGAAATAATTCATTAAAACACAGGAGGAAATACATTTTTACTACTTACAGTTCAATTTCTACTACACCTTTCAAGCACCCCTGCTTTACAAAGAGACCAACCTACAAAATTAATTATATATGTTATTATTTAAAAAGAACAGTATATTGAAATGCAATCTTTTATAAAAATATATATTTGTACAGTAAAGTTACTGTAATGGGACATTTTATCGAAAACTTACAATTAACAGCTAAAATTTATTTTGGCTGTGTATTAACTAAAAGTAAAGACACTAAAATCTTCCTCATCAACTAGAAGCATTAGAAATTCCTCCATGGTCTAAACATTTCTTACCAATTTCAGTCTCCAAAGTTAAATGAATTATAATCTACAGACCCACAGAGGGGAAGAAGCTCTCATTAATTTGGGGAACAGAAATAATACAAGTAAGCCAAATAGCTATACTAGTAGAAATTTCACTCCTAAGAGTATAAAAATATGTAAACATGAAAAGTCAATAGAAATGCCAACACACAGTGCTGCCATGCAGTCAATTTCCGTATTTACATTTGCTAAAGACTGGGGTGCAGCCAGAGAACATGTACAATCACTTAGGCACCCAGATTCAGTGCTTCAGAGAGAGAATTACAGAAGTTCATACTCACCTTGTCAGCCCGCCCTATGAAAGAAGGTTTTCCAGCTAATCCCAGGCAGATAGCACAAACAATGCTCGACTTTCCTGTTCCATTAGCACCTACAATCATGTTCAGATTGGGTCCTGGACGTACTTCACAAACATCATATGTTCTGGAAAGCACAGTAATTTTTTGAACCTTACAAACAGCATGTGACCTTTAAAATAGGTACTTGTTTAAGAACACCTTATGATTATACTAAGTATTACGGATAATTTTATAAAATGCAGGCTCAACCCACAGTCTGTTTTGTGTTGGTATGATCAGTAGCATCCCCAATTTATAATGAACTTCACTATTTGATGTTCTTTTCCCACACTGTACCAAACATACAGCGAGTTACTGACACCAAAGAAGAAGGAGAAAGCAGCAAATGATAAGACAGTGACATAATCCATGTACTTCTGGGAGAGAAGGTATGTGAACCCTTGATGCTGAGACTCCAGTTACTATGTTTGAAGCTTCAACCCGCGGCTGCAGCATGACCTGTAAACTACGCTACTCACAACCGTTCTCAAGGATGGCAGGGAGCTGTCAGCATCCCAGCCGAAAGAAAGTGGCCTGAGAACTTGTTCGAGTAACTACAACAGCTCCGAAGAGAATGGCACTCCCAGAGAAGCTGAAGAAGACATGCGGATAGCACCACAGATGCTTAATCCTGCTGGTTCCCTGGGCCTGTTGCCACTTGCTTTCTTTAAGAACATCACCTGCAGCTTCCCCTGTCCCACAGTCACGCATCTGGGAGGGGCTGACACGGACCGCAGGCCCCGCCACCCCAGGGGAAGAGC